>NC_081177.1:29806338-30111370 GCF_012432095.1 Onychostoma macrolepis | reverse complement strand
CTGCACCTCCTCTTCGATGGCGTGTCGCCGAGCCTCCGGAACTCGGTAGGGCTGCTGCCGAACGATGGTTCCGGGTGGTGTGCGTACGTCATGTTGGAGGACGTGGGTCCGCCCAGGGAGTGGGAAGAACACATCGGAGAATTGACCGACCAGATGTTGTAACTCGTTCTTCTGGGCAGCCGATAGATGGGGGTTGACGTCTACAACCACGGGGTTGGAGGTGGCCAGGGCGGCCAACTGTGTCCTAGTCCCGACCCATCGCTTTAGGAGGTTGACATGGTATAATTGCTCTTCCTTTCTTTTTCCGGGCTGTCGCACTCGGTAGGTGACGGGCCCCACTCTCTCGGTCACCGTATATGGCCCTTGCCACTTCGCGAGGAACTTGCATGCTGCTGTCGGGACTAGGACCAAGACGAGGTCTTCCGGCTGGAACTCCCGTGGTTGGGCTGCCCGATCATAGTGGCATTGTTGGGCCTGCTGGGCTTTCGTGAGGTGCTCCCGGACTATTGGCATGACCCTGTCGATCCGCTCCCTCATCTCGAGGATGTGCTCGATGGTGGACCGATGAGCGGCTGGCTGTTGTTCCCACGCTTCCTTGGCGACGTCGAGTAGACCACGGAGCTGACGTCCAAAAAGGAGCTCAAATGGGGTGAAGCCGGTGGACGCGACACTTCCCGGATGCCGAAGAGAATATATGGCAGCATCCGGTCCCAATCTCTCTTATCCTCCAAGGTTTGATTGAAGCGCTCGACCAGCCCATCGGTCTGAGGATGGTACACGGAGGTGCGTAGCTGTTTTACTTACAGGAGGTGACAGAGGTCCGCCATTGTCCGGGACATGAAGGGGGTGCCTTGGTCGGTTAATATCTCCGTGGGGATGCCGACTCGACTACAGAGCAGGAAGAGCTCTTGGGCGATGGCCTTCGAGGTGGCTTTTCGCAATGGGATGGCTTCGGGGTAGCGAGTGGCGTAGTCCACTATCACCAGTATGTGTTCATGGCCCCGGGCGGACTTCGGCAGCGGCCCAACCAGATCTATTCCTATTCGCTCGAAGGGCACCTCGATGATGGGTAATGGGATCAGCGGGCTGGGGGGAGGGGTGCGCGGCGAGGTTTGTTGGCATGTGGGGCAGGCATGGCAAAACCGCTTCACGTCGGCATCCAGGCCGAGCCAGTGAAAACGGTCTCGGATCCGCTGGATGGTGTTGTGGGCCCCCAGGTGGCCCGCCATCGGATGGGAGTGGGCCAGCTCCATCACCGTTTCCATCTTCGACCGCGGCAACACCAAAAGTTGTTTTTCCTCCCCCCTTCGTGGAGCGACACAATAAAGCAGGCCATTTTGAATGATGAAGTGGGGGACCGGGTGTGGAGGTGGCTGTACTTCTTCCCCTTCGATCACCCTCACTTGTGTCCAGCAGTGTTTTAGCCTTTGAGTCCTTTGATTGGGTTCAGGTGTGGCCGGCCAGCCCACGCTGATGGCGGGCAGGTGTTCCTCCTCCGTTTCCAGGGCGGCGCTGATGAGGCCTCGGGACACGCGTCACAATACATACAGGTGCTGGTCATATAATTAGAATATCATCAAAAAATTTATTTATTTCACTAATTCCATTCAAAAAGTGAATCTTGTACATTATATTCATTCATTACACACAGACTGATATATTTCAAATGTTTATTTCTTTTAATTTTGATGATTAGAGCTTACAGCTCATGAAAGTCAAAAATCTGTATCTCAAAATATTAGAATATTACTTAAGACCAATACAAAGAAAGGATTTTTAGAAATCTTGGCCAACTGAAAAGTATGAAAATGAAAAGTATGAGCATGTACAGCACTCAATACTTAGTTGGGGCTCCTTTTGCCTGAATTACTGCAGCAATGCGGCGTGGCATGGAGTCGATCAGTCTGTGGCACTGCTCAGGAGTTATGAGAGCCCAGGTTGCTCTGATAGTGGCCTTCAGCTCATCTGCATTGTTGGGTCTGGTGTCTCTCATCTTCCTCTTGACAATACCCCACAGATTCTCTATGGGGTTCAGGTCAGGCGAGTTTGCTGGCCAATCAAGCACAGTAACACCATGGTCATTGAACCAGCTTTTGGTACCTTTGGCAGTGTGGGCAGGTGCCAAGTCCTGCTGGAAAATGAAATCAGCATCTCCATAAAGCTTGTCAACAGAAGGAAGCATGAAGTGCTCTAAAATGTCCTGGTAGATGGCTGCGTTGACTGTGGACTTCATAAAACACAGTGGACCAACACCAGCAGATGACATGGCAGCCCAAATCATCACTGACTGTGGAAACTTCACACTGGACTTCAAGCAACATGGATTCTGTGCCTCTCCACTCTTCCTCCAGACTCTGGGACCTTGATTTCCAAATGAAATGCAAAATTTACTTTCATCTGAAAAGAGGACTTTGGACCACTGAGCAACAGTCCAGTTCTTTTTCTCCACAGCCCAGTTAAGATGCTTCTGACGTTGTCTCTGGTTCAGAAGTGGCTTGGTAGCCCTTTTCCTGAAGACGTCTGAGCGTGGTGACTCTTGATGCACTGACTCCAGCTTCAGTTCTCTCCTTGTGAAGCTCTCCCAAGTGTTTGAATCGGCTTTGCTTGACTGTATTATCAAGCTTGTGGTCATCCCTGTTGCTTGTGCACCTTTTCCTACCCAAATTCTTCCTTCCAGTCAACTTTGCATTTAATATGCTTTGATACAGCACTCTGTAAACAGCCACACCTTTTAGTAATGACCTTCTGTGACTTACCCTCTTTGTGGAGGGTGTCAATGTTCGTCTTCTGGATCATTGCCAAGTCAGCAGTCTTCCCCATTATTGTGGTTTCAAAGAACAAGAGATACCCAGAATTTATACTGTAGGGATGGTCATTTATTCAAACTCAAATGTAAATATTCTAATATTTTGAGATACTGATTTTTGACTTTCATGAGCTGTAAGCTCTAATCTTCAAAATTAAAAGAAATAAACATTTGAAATATATCAGTCTGTGTGTAATGAATGAATATAAAATACAAGTTTCACTTTTTGAATGGAATTAGTGAAATAAATCAACTTTTTGATGATATTCTAATTATATGACCAGCACATTTTTGTGGGATTTGTATACACACAGCAGTGTGTGTGGAAAGTGACTAGTGCACATAGAGGAGGAGAGTGTGCTACTACAGGTGGTTTGTACAGGCCCACTCACCTGCGTGTAGCACACTTCGATTGCACAAAAAAAAAAAAAAAGAAAAAAATTCCATAAGTTTCAGATGGTCCATGTTTCAGGAAGTAGGGGGTTTGTATGGGGTTTCAGAGAGGGGCGGGGTGATTTGAGTTCAGGGCTCTCACAGCCTGGGGTAAAAAGCTGTTGAGCAGTCTGGCAGAGCGGGCTCTGATGCTCCGGTACCGTCTTCCTGATGGTAGAAGCTGGAAGAGACTGTGGGAGGGGTGTGTGGAGTCCTTCACGATACTGTTGGCTTTGCTGGAGCATCGTGTAAGGAACATGTCCAGGATGGAGGGGAGAGGGGCACCGATGATCTTTGCAGCTGTGTTCACTGTCCGCTGGAGGGTCTTGCGGTCTGCTGCAGTACAGTTCCCGTACTAGACAGTGATGCAGCTGGTCAGCACACTCTCAGTGGTGCCCCTGTAGAAAGTGGTGAGGATGGGTGGAGGGAGACTTGCTCTTTTCAGCCGGCTTGGAGAGTGACATGGTGTTGGTGGTCCAGGTGAGATCCTCTGTGATGTGCACCCCCAGGAATTTAGTGCTGCTGACTCTCTCCACAGGCGAGCTGTTGATGGTCAGTGGGGGGTGATCACCGGAGTTTCTTCTGAAGTCCATCACAACCTCCTTTGTCTTACTCACATTGAGGGACAGGTTGTTAGTGCCACACCACTTCGCCAGCTGTGCCACTTCCTCTCTGTAGTGCGTTTCATCGTTGTTGCTGATGAGACCTACCACTGTTGTGTCATCAGCGAACTTGATGATGTGGTTGGAGCTGGACTTGGCAGTGCAGTCATGGGTCAGCAGCGTGAAGAGCAGCGGGCTGAGCACACAGCCTTGTGGGGCACCTGTGCTCAGTGTGGTAGTGCTCGAGGTGTTGTGGCCGACACGGACTGACTGAGGTCTTCCGGTTAGAAAGTCCAGAATCCAATTTCAGAGGGAGTTGTTAAGGCCCAGCAGGTTTAGTTTGTTGATGAGCTGTTGTGGGATTATTGTGTTGAATGCTGAGCTGAAGTCAATGAACAGCATTCTAACATAAGAGTCTTTGTTTTCTAGGTGGGTAAGAGCCAGGTGGAGGGTGGAGGAAATTGCATTGTTTGTAGAGCGGTTTGGACGGTATGCAAACTGGAGCGGATCGAGTGTGTTGGGGAGGCTGGTTTTGATGTTGTGCATGACTAACCTCTCAAAGCACTTCATCATGATTGGAGTCAGTGCTATGGGACGGTAGTCATTTAGACAGGACACAGGTGATTTCTTTGGTACCGGTATGATTGTTGTGGATTTGAGACATGTGGGGACGACTGCCTGGCTCAGCGAGGTGTTGAAGATATCTGTTAGGACATCTGTCAGCTGTTCAGCACAGTCTTTCAGTACACGGCCAGGTATGTTGTCAGGACCCGCAGCCTTGCGTGGGTTGATCCTAGATAGGGTCTTCCTTACGTCGGCTGGAGACAGACAGAGCGCCTGGTCGTTGGGAGGTGTGGGCAGTTTTTGTGCAGGTGTGTCATTCTGCATTTCAAACCGTGAATAAAAGTGGTTGAGTGTATCTGGGAGGGATGTGTCATCATCACAGGCCTGTGGCGGGGGCTTGTAGTCTGTGATGGTCTGAATGGCTTGCCACAGGCTCCGTGTGTCTCTGCTGTCTGTGAAGTGATTGTTGATTTTTTGAGCATATGACCGTTTTGCATTTTTGATGCTGCGGGACAGATTGGCTCTTGCTGTTTTGAGGGCTGCTTTATCTCCTGATCTGAAAGATTCATCTCTGGTCTTTAGCAGCCCACGAACCTCTGCTGTCATTCATGGCTTCTGGTTGGCGCGTGTGGTGATGGTCTTGGTGACTGTCACATCATCAGTGCACTTTTTGATGTAAGCAGTCACAGTTTCAGTGTACTCCTGCAGGTCTGTGTGGTTGTTGTAGGTGGCCGCCTCTTTGAACATGTTCCAGTCTGTGTCCTGGAAGCAGTCCTGCAGTGCTGAGGTAGCATTTTCTGGCCATACCGTGATCTGCTTAAGAACCGGTTTGGCAAGTTTGAGAAGTGGTCTGTATGCTGGGATTAGCATAACAGAGATGTGGTCCGAGTACCCGAGGTGGGGGCGGGATTCGGCTTTGTAAGCGTTCTTTTCTGTTGTGTAAACAAAGTCCAGTGTGTTATTTCCCCTTGTTGCAAAGTTCACATGTTGGTAGAACTTTGGCAAAACTGTCTTTAAGTTTGCGTGGTTGAAGTCGCCGGCTATGATGAAAAAGCCGTCGGGGTTATTTGTTTATTGTTTGCGGATGGCGCTGTACAGTTCACGAAGCGCGTCCTTAGCGTTTGCACACGGGGGAATGTAAACCGCGACAATAACAATGGCCGTGAACTCCTGCGGCAGATAGAACGGTCAACACTTCACAAACATAAACTCCACCAGTGATGAACAGTGTTTTGTCACTTCCACAGCATTGTTACACCATTCTTTGTTGACGTACACACACAAGCCACCGCCGCGAGTCTTACCAGACAGTGATGAATCTCTGTCCGCTCGGTAGCAGGTTAGCCCGTGCAGCTGAATGGCGGAGTCCGGGATGTTGTCGTTTAGCCATGTTTCAGTGAAAACAGACACACAACAATCCCTTGCCTCATGCTGTGTAGACCGACTGAGTTGAATTAAGTCCAGTTTGTTTTCCAGAGAGCGAACGTTTGAGAGCATGAGTGTTGGAAGAGCCGGTCTTGTGGGGTTAGCCCTTAGCCTGGCTCGTATACCTCCGCGCCACCGCGCTTCCGTCCTCTCTCACACCGCCATGCACGCCGCCTTGTGCGGGTAGCGTCATTAGGCGAGGCCGCGGTCTCGAGGTCCGGCTCCAGCAGTAAACAAAGGCCTCGTAGCTTCTCAGTAGCCGCCGGCGAGAGTTTGTGTTTGTATATGTTGTCGATATCCAAAAGGCTTTGGCGATCATAGATGTATCCCGGAGTGATCTCCCGATGAATTAGCGGTAAACTGACATTGTTTGGAGACGAACAGACGACATTAAAAGACATAAAAGCACCGTCTTTGGGACTTGGAGAAGCCGCTGCGTCTGAGCGCGCCGCCATCTTGGTTTTAAATATATTTAAATAATTTCTGTTGTTGTGTCTCTTCCTGGAAAGAGAAACAATTCATCAATGTGATTCTTTTCCTTAAAGGGGTGTTTTTTTTTTCCTAGGCTTGATTGTGTTTATGGGGTGCAGTCTAACATGTTAATGTTTCGTTTAGAAAAAATAAATAAAACAAATTCACATAATTTACCTTTATTCTACACCATTCTGTCTTCTCCTATAAACTCGCTGATGATTTTCTGCTTTTATGAAGCCCCTCCCTCAGAAATACACAATGGGCTCAGATTGGTTAGCTGGCCCAGTGTGTTATGATTGGCTAAACTGCCTCTAGTGTGCGTCTAAACGTCTCGCCCCTCACCTCAGAATGGCCGTTTCTCAAACGGAAGGCTGCATCCTGCGGAGGTCGCATTTGTAGGTTGCATACGTCATCAAGCCTGGTTTATTTCAGTCAACTGAGCATTACATTCATGAGTCATAAGCATATTACAACAATGTACGCTTTACTAAGAATAATGGTCAAATTTATAACTGTTAATATTCTAAAATGAGACCTCCGGAGGATGCAGCCTTCCGTTTGAGAAACGGCTAATGTGTTCCGGTTGTATTGTGAACAATGGCATCAATGCTTATCAATTTGAGCCAGAATGAGGATATTAGTGAAGAGGATCATGCAGAACCTGTGCAAGCACGGCTCTTAATGGTATGTTTTTTGTGTATTGTTGTCTCATACATTTAGATACGCTATTATCTGTAAATGTTACTGCTTATGTTAGCTTTTAATATATAGTTTTATCTTTATTAAAGCTTTAATACAGCATGGCAATCGCATACACATCCATGTTTAACGCTTCTCATAGCTATGTGAAAAATATCTGTCTGTACGCAAAGTTTATAATTGGAACAGTTTATTGGAGCTGATGATCTGAATGAGAGAGAGAGAGATGCAGAGCAGGGGGACGTGAGGAACAGGATTAAGAACCTTGATTTTGAAACTTGTGAATCCATTAGAATCGTTAGAAGACAGAATTGTGATTCATACATGAAGAGATTTTTTCATGCACCCCTAGTTTTGATGCCATGGCAGCAACTCTTCCTCTTCTCTAAAGCAGCGCAACATGGCCTTTGTTGCATGTTCCCAGGGGTTTATGTAGATTTCTGGGTTTGTGACGTCACAAACCCGGGAAGTAGCTCATTGTAGTCCCTACGAGGCGTTTTTGTAGGCATTAAACTGACATAATTTTAAAAGACTATCTCTGTTTGCATTGAACTGTCACCGTCGTAACTTTGCAGATATTGTTTATGCTCAAACAGCAACATTACACACTAACTAACATTAAAAAAGTGAAATCACAATCAACCACCCCTTTAATATAAATCTTTCATCATAATTGAAACTTACCTTTGTTGTCTGTTTATTTGGTTAGTCTCTCATTGCTGCTCCAACGAACGTACAGTACTGGTTTACGTTTTCCCCTGTGTGACTCACCTGGGTGTTTATGCAGTCGTGTTGTGCTGGTGACCTGAGGGGAGCATTACACTTGCACTTTTTAGGGTTAATATTCTCTGCTGCCCCTTTCCTGTCTTTTTTCTGTAAACCACAAAATCGCCTGCCAAATTTAAAGGATCTTGCCTAGCAAGTGGGGCTGCAAATCTTTTAAAAGATAATACATGTCACTTTTTTTCTGGTCATCTGCAAATATTTAAAACATTAAATTTCCGACCATTTCTGAAATGGTGCAAGCTGTTTCTCACTCTGTTCCCCTCCCACTTTTTCTGTGAAACTGAGCCCTTGTTCACATGGCCTTTTGATTTTTCTGCCCCTCGATCTGTATTCGATGGCTTCCTGGCTCTCTATCTCCATGGGTAAACTTGTAAGCAGAGCTTCAGATTCTGCCTGCAAGTCACGTCCTTCTCTAAAGAGACTGGAATAAGGATCCACCTCCTTTCGCTGCTTTGCAGTACCTAGCCAAGAAGGTCAAGACATCTCCATCCTCCACAAAGGGGATATAGAGATGGATCACCAAAGGCAAGTAGTCCTGTGCAAAGGCTGGATAAAGCTTTAGACCCCTCAGCAAATTATGTTCTTTTTTCTTTGAAAAATGTCCTTGAAAAATGCAACACAGTCCTTCATTTGGAAAAGAGCTCAGGTTCATGAAGGCAAAAGACCAGGAATTGAGGAACTCCTAAGAATCCTCATAAAGGCTATGACTATAACATTTTAAACAGTTTCTACAGTGTCTGTGTACTTTGTGCATCATAAAAGCCCTACCTAACATGTGGTGCTGCAAGTCTTCTAAAAGTTCATACCTTTTGTTTTCTCTGTGAAACCATGCACATTAAGAACATTAAAATCCCTCCCTAAAAATGTCAGGTTTGTTAAAAGTGCCCGCCCTTCCCTTACCACCATGCTGCCCTTCACCAAGATATTAGGATTTGAGATTAAAAACGCTTCACCATTTTTATTTAGATTTGAACCTCTCCATATGGAGGTTCAGCCCAGCTGATCATATCACAGATTAATGCTAAATTAAGGCTACCTGATGTACCTGGGACCCCACAGGTCTGATCCAGATGAACTACGCAGCCCACTACTTTCTTAAGATGCAAAGTTAACACTTTTGTTAAAATCTTATAGTCTGTAGTGAGCAACATTATCTGCCTTTTACCGGTCCAGATTCCAAACCGATCTCTCACATGCTCTCCTGATTTTACTGTCTCACAATGTCTTTCAAGAAAAGTCATTACCTCTCCGTCCTCCACAAATGGGTTGTAGAGATGAAACGTGAGTGGCACGTAGTCCTGTGCAAACAATGGATAAAGCCGTAATCCTTCCAAGAGCTTATGCGTTTTAGCATTTTAAAAGACAATAGAAACATTCAAAGTTTAAACAAGGCATCAATTATGGCATTTTCAAAAGGTTGGGACATTAAAACACTGTAAAATAAAATAATAAATAAATAATAAACTTCTTGTGTTTTGTTGAGCAGTCCATGTATTTAAACTCAGTGTGTGTGTGTTGCTTAAAGAGGTTCAACGTATCAAAGACATTTTCCAGTCCATTTGAACTTTTAAAATGGGAAAAAAAATAAATGACTGTAAAAAAGCCAGTTGAGGAGATCCACTGTTGTGCAGCTCACATTCATCACACCTGACTGACACATCCGATCCCCAGCCGAGATCCTCTCTCCATCCTGTAGCCGGTGTGGTGAGGGTGCATCTACGGCCGGCCAGGACCCTTTCCGTGTGACCCCGGCCTCGCCTTCCGAATATTGCCGCCTGGTACCCCTGCAGCATTGATGTTATCACTGAATCATGCATGGAGGGGGACCGTAACGTGCTTCCCCTCCAGCAGATTTCTGGAGGCTCAGATGGCATCTTTGATGACATTCAGGGTGAGCCAGAGCGAGTGGAATTCTTGTGTTATCAGGTCCTGCAAGCCCCGGCCCACCCCAAGGATAGCAGGCACAGGAAATACAGGGGGCCAGTCTTGGCCCACAGGTTCCGCGCAGCACCACTATCCAAGGTGTCAAATGGTCTCCGGTAAACTGCAGGTTGAGTCTTTGGCCATGCCTCTGGAGTGCATGACCACTCTGATGTGGAGGATTTCATGGGCCTCCGTCCACACCAAGTCTTTGTGCCTGTTCTGGAGCTCTGGGTGGGCAACGTTCCGCCAAACTTGAAACAGAACTCACCATTTCTCAGTCCTGCACAAGAGAGATAAGAGACTTAAAACTGTGGTGTTATTTCTTTCTAAAAAAAATAATAATAAATAAATAAATGCTTTAAAAATGAAAACCTTACCTTCCATCATCATCTGTCTTAGTCCCCAAAACCCTAGTCTTTGTCAAAAGCCTGCTTAACAACACACCTTGCCCTGGAGTGATGCGTGTGGCGATCTTCAACAGTTCATGATAGGGGCTCATAATCCATATGGGTGCTGTTAGCCGGTGATACCACACATCTCCTGGGATTCACCTGCCTTCAGGTGGGTACAGTTGTGTTTCAGGACGCTTGTCATGCACAGAACCAAGAAATCATTTTCCTTGGTGGTCACACACAGCCTGGAAAACTGTACTGAAAAGAAGAGATTTCTGTTGAAGTAACAGGCGTAACATCCCTGTTGAACCTCAGGGGATTGCAGTTTGCAGAATGATACCGTACTGAGGTGCAGGTCACGGTGGACTTCAGGGGACTGTGCCATTCATTTGAGAGTATGATACGGGGTTTCCACTGTACAAAAGGATCAATAAATAGTGTCATGCAAGTGTCATCGTTTCTTTGCTGATGTACAATATTTCATTAAAATTGTAAAACATATCAGCTTAAGTCTTAAAGCCAACACTGAAACTTTATTTTATTTTTTTTATTTCCAGTTCGTTCAATCATATTAACAACAGAAAACCATAATCATTTCTTAAATATTATTACAAATTATTTAGAAAATAATATAATATTTTAAGCATGGTGAGCATAACACATTTTAACATCAAGATGGATAGGCATAATGCAGATGTTTGTAAGTTTGTCATGTATTGCATACATACAGTAATGTGCAAAAACATCAGCACTGCTCTCCGCACATTACACTTGTGAGCAGAATCACATACCTGGCAACTCACAACTCACAATGTTTTATTTATCAGAGGCTTGCCTGCAGCAACACACCGAAACTAAGAATTATTATATATTTTTTGTTTTGTTTTTGTTTTGCTTGTACATGCATTGTTAGTCATTTAATTTATGTTTGTTTGTTAGTCATTACGTGATGCAACATTTACAATTTTCGCTGTGCAGTTTTTGTGTATTTCAATGTAAGACAAGTGAGTTCGAGTTGGTTTTTGCACACTACTTTTTACAGTATGTGAGGTGCACAACAAAAACTGCACATCAAACTTTGTGAACAGTAACCATAAATTACTATATGAGATGTATGCGTATCTATATTTCTGCATTCTGTTACGTTTTTTTTTTCTTCTTTTTTTTCAAAGTAAGTTTATGAACGGTCCAGCCACCAACTATTTGTTTAACAGATGAGGTATCTTTAGATTGAGAATTAAATGGTTTGAATAATAAATACCATCATACACAAACTTAAGCACTATGCAGTAGGCAAATGCTATAACGTGTTGTTACATGAAAAACATATTCAAAACCAATTGTAGAAATATAGAAAGTGTAAAGAAGCTGCAGCATAGCTACAACTGTCATTACAATATCACAATTATGGTATGAACTTAGAAGTGTGTACTTCCAAACATAAGTACACTACTGTAACTACAGATTGATCATGCCAGTATTTTAAATCCACCTGCAATGTAAGAATATGTGGATACAGTGTAAGTACATTGTATCATGTGCTGAATTTGACTTGTAAGTACATAGCGGTTTAAGACACTTGGGACCGGACAGTTATTTTTAGTATAGATTTGGATAGTTATTTTTGGTAACAAAAGTAAAAATAAATCCAGATAAAAATGTGGCCAATTCACCATTCAGCTGCCAGGAACTTGGGCTCTTGTTAAATTAAAATTGTCATAACACATCATAACTGTTCTACACCCGCACAGTATATTGCCACAATTTCAGCCAATTAGAAAAGTAATTTCTGAAGCTTTTGAAAGTTTGCCAGTTTCAGTATGAGGAGGTATTGTCAAGCACAATCACTCTGGATTTGCACTAACTTCAATGTCTCTGACCAGATGGTGTATCTTCAGAACTCGATCAGAACATCAGTTACTGGGAAAGTTTTGTTTCATTGATTTAGCTTTTCTTAACAAGCAAAAGTTGTTTCTTACACCACTAGGAGGCAGTACAACCTTGATTCAGAATTGATCAGAAACGTTCTCTCTACTTGGCAGATATCAGTTAGATAGAATCATCATTCAGCAATATCACTCATTCACAGACAAATTCAGTACTTGGACAACCTTTTTTTTTTTTTTTTTGTGGGTTTTACAATGCCTGCGTGGGATTTCACACATTAATTGTCACATTGTCTAAATAAATCCAGATAGTTTAGTGTGTACAGGTTTGACTATGAAGAGATCCAAAATGTTCTCACTGTTCAAAAATGTCCTTACTGATATAGTGAAACCTTCTGAACTCAGACTAGTGAGCCAGAACTCACCAGTTAAAAAGGCTTATGAATAATAAAAAAATATTGTTTCTATTTAAATTTAGTGTTTGCACAGGTTTCTGTGTGAGTTAACTTTAGGGGTAGGGGTTGGGTTAGGACATTAAAAATATCATAAACCTGACAGAAAAACAGTTGAAGTCTATGAGATGCCATCACTAATATAGTAATGTAAGTGTGTGTGTGTGTGTGTGTGTGTGTGTGTGTGCAGTCAGTGCTGTCTTTCTTGTTTTGACAATGTGGGCTGTGACTCAGACAGAAAGTACCAAGAAGGGCTGACTTGAGTATCACTTTGACTAAGATACTGACCTTGATATTCGCATGGAGAAGAATACACACACACACACACACACACACACAGGAGGTAAAAGTGGACAAAGTAAGAAAAATAACGGGCTGCATTCACAAAACATTTTATCTTACTACTAAGAGTTCTCCTAAATATCACGAAAAGTCTTTCTTAGGAAAGAATGTCCTCTTAAAAGTGTTTGACAGTAGCGTCACTACAAGTAGTGGTGCTACTATTATATTATATACCATTTAATAATTTCAATTATAATTTACACTTAATATATTATTGTATACTGTTTTATAATGTACTATAATACTGAGGTGCAGACAATTGCCACTATTTGCAGTAAGTAGTATAAATAGTGAAAAATCCTGCTATTTTAACAGTGTAAATAGAACATAAAGTTTCACTTAGTGTCAATAGCAGGGGTCATCAAACATGATCCTGGAGGGCCGGTGTCCTGCAGAGTTTAGCTCCAACTTGCCTCAACACACCTGCCTGGACGTTAGACATTGATTAGCTGCTTCAGGTGCGTTTGATTAGGGTTGGAGCTAAACTCTGCCGGACACCGGCCCTCCAGGACCTTGTCTGGTGACCCCTGGTTAATAGCATCTAATTGCTATTGCTATAAGAAGGGCATAAGAGAAATCTGAAGTTGGGATAACTTCCAAGCTTACACTCCAGAGTTGAACTTGCGAAGCCCGAACTACCGAAGGACGCAAGTCCAAAATTTGCGTATTTTGTATTGAGAAACGCGTGCAGACCTACGTCACCGGACTATTAGCCTAATCTTCTTGGTATTTTAGACCGCAATGGAAATGCAGACAGCAACAGGTCTGTGGGACAAAATGTTCCAGGTAATTTCGATGGAAAAGCGGCTTAAGAGTCCGAGTACCCCAACTCTAGTATTAGCAGATATAAAGTTCACAGGTTGTTAGGACTGCACTGCCTACAGTGTGTGGTTTGTGAGTGGCAGTGATAGTAGAAATTTGGAAACACATAGTAAAAATTTAACATAAAAACTGAAACAGAAATGAAAAAAGTTGTAGGAAAGAGGATGAATCAAAAGCGATACTTATGTCCCTTGGTGTCCCTGCTCGGTGGAGTCACACGGTAGAGTCGAAGGTCTTTTACACTCTTCAGTCTTCACATGAGGGCTGCCGCGGTATACTAACCTTTTTTATAGCCGTCTGACAAAACTGTAATTGAATTCAGCTGGACACACTTTACTGTTCATCACAAAAATGGACAGCCATTTTTAGTGGTGTCCAAAACTATAGTGGATGTTCTCGAGTGCACTCATTCAATCCCACAATGCACCGCAAAAACGAGTGTACAACCGATGTACACTCTAGACACTCTGTGGCTAGAGATAACCCATAATGCACTGTGAGAGTCGCGCCGAATTAATTCCCACGTCTTGCCAGAAGATGACGCCCGCAGCTGAATCATCCATTCATTTTAAAAGCGCTCATCCACGGCGTAATACAGCATAATGCAACACAGGTACAAATTCATTGTAAGTTGATTATTAAATTGTTTAGTTATGTTTTATACATATTTTCCATGACAGAGTTCAAGATAAATCCTTTAATCTTACTACTGGAGCTGCCCGTTTCAAATGATTATTAAACAGCAAGCAAACTATGCAAAAGCGGCAGTCCTTCATTCAGTGTCTGAATTCACTCACTCGTTTTCATTCACTCCTTCAAGTGAACTGTATGTGAGTGGACTAATGTAGGGAATAGTGAATGAGGGTATAGGGGACGATTTCGGATACAGCCTCAGTTATAAAAAACAAACAAACAAAAAAAAAAACGGTAAGAATAAACTCATTAAACTAATTGTTAAAGACTGTGTGCACTTAACTCCAAACAAATGCTCAAATAAAATGTATTTAAACCAATTAATGTTGTTGTGACTTCTTTAATGCAATTGTGTAATAAACATACAAATTATGATAAAGGAAAACAAAACGGACCTTAACGTAGTTTAGCAAGCATCATCACAATGGTTTGATAATCTATTCATAAAGATGGTCACTTGCTTGATTCCTAAATGAATCAGCCATTTGAATGAAGCAGTTGAATGAATGACTGAATGACTTGCTCTTTAAGACAGTTACTTGCTATCTATCACTGATTCTTGAGACATGGGACAAAACATGTCCAGCAATTGTAACTGCTATTAGGTTTAAAAATGAAAATATTTTCAATTGCAACTGTTATTAATAATAGAATGTATTTAACACAATCATCCTCTTCAATTTAATTTTATCATTATTATATAAAATCTATGCTATAAAATGGATAAAAATGTTTTTAATTTAAACTGACAGTGTGTCTGCCTCCCGAACAGTGTTGGGTAGATTGTTCCAGAGCTGTAAGACCAAATAGTAAATCTTTGATAAGGAATCGGGTTGTAATTACTCAAAAGAAATAAAAACGTTCATTCGCCTCTAATTTTTTGAGTAATTAGTACAAAAATGTAATTTTAAGTTTACAGCACTCAAATGCTTTCATTTGTTTTTGGCTTCAGTCTGTTGTCTGGTTCGATTGCTTCAGTCTGTTGTGCTGCTGAGAGGTTTGTGTTTGTAGCTCCGTATACCTTCGCTTTTTATTGAATCTCTACCTTACTTTCAATCCCTTTTGTCTAAAGTGATAATATATAACTTAATTCCCACCATATTTCTGGTGTTATCTTTCAAACTAATCTAACTAATTTGATCGTTCTCCTTTAAAAACCGCGAGTGCAGCTTGTTAGCCCATTAGCTTGTCTCTCGCGGTTCCATTTGCATTTCTATTCACGCCTATTATTATTTTATTTTTTCACGAGCTCATCAAACAACAGTGGTAAGTGGTAAGTTAAGTTGGTATCATTCATCAATCACGGTGAGTAATGGCTTCTTCTCCTGCTATTGTTGTTTGCACTGTTTGCCACATGTATAGTTTATCTGTCTCTGTCAGCAGCGAGGGATTCACATGTGATAAATGCAGGGAAATAGTTAGGCTGACAGAGAAGGTTTTAGAACTAGAGACACGCATCCAAACTTTAGTTGAGGACAGTAAGAATGTGAGGGCTGTAGATACTGCTTTGGATGCGACTAGCTCAGGAGTCCTGTACATTGTTCGGTTTCGTTGAGCCCGTGCAGCAGGGCAACTGGGTGACAGTGAGGCGGCATAGTCGCTGGTCAAAACACCACTCTTCCGTTCGATCAGAACATCAAACAGGTTCTCCCACTCAGTGAAGCACCCACTGAGAAACCTGATGAAAGTGCTCTAGTTATTGGCGATTCTATTGTACGGAATGTGAAAATAGAGACACCAGCCACCATAGTCCATTGTTTACCAGGAGCCAGAGCGCCTGACATCTTGGCAAATTTAAAAGTGCTGACTAATGCTAAACGTAAATTCAGTAAGATTGTTATCCACGCCGGCGCTAATGATGTTCGACTTCGCCAGTCGGAGATCACCAAAAATAATGTTAAAGAGGTGTGTGAACTTGCAAATACGATGTCAGACACTGTAATATGGTCTGGTCCGCTCCCTGCTTGATGAGATTCATAGCAGACTGTCGTCACTTAATGGCTGGATGTCTAAGTGGTGCCCGCAAAATAACATAGGCTTTATAGACAATTGGAAGAATTTTTGGGGCAGACCTGACCTGTTGAAAAGAGATGGTGTTCATCCCTCCTGGGGTGGTGCCGCTCTTCTCTCTAGAAATATGGCACATAGTCTTAGAGTTTGTACTTGACTAACTGGAGCCCAGGTCAGGAAGCAGACAGACTGGCTAAACCGATCGTCTGCTAGCCGCCTCACGTCACAGAAGTCAGTTAACTCTCAGCACATAGAAACTCTTTCACCTAGATATCACTCTATAGAGACTGTGTCTGTTCCCCGAATTGATGTTCAACAAATAAAAAAACGATATAATACAGATAAACACATGATAAAGCTTGGCTTATTAAATATTAGATCCCTTTCTTCAAAAGCACTTTTTGTAAATGATATGTTCACTGACCATAAACTAGATGTGCTTTGTCTGACAGAAACCTGGCTAAAACAAGATGATTACATTACTTTAAACGAGGCTACACCCCAAGATTACTGTTACAAACATGAACCGCGTCCAAAAGGTAAAGGAAATTCGTTCGAAGTAATGGTGCTTCATATAACGTTATCCAAAGAAACAAGTGTTAATGATAAATCCCCTGTGATGTTTGTACTGGCTACTGTATACAGGCCACCAGGGCACCATACAGACTTTATTAAAGAATTTGCACGTGTCAGGACCTACTCATTGTCGAAATCATACTCTAGATTTAATACTGTCACATGGAATTGATGTCAGTGGCGTTTAAATTTTGCAGCAGAGCGATGATATCTCAGATCATTATCTAGTCTCCTGTATATTCCATATAGCTAAAGCTGTAAAGCCAACTTCTTGTTACAAATATGGTAGAACCATTACCTCTACCACAAAAGACTGCTTTATAAATAATCTTCCTGATTTATCTCAGTTCCTCAGCATATCCAATAGCTCAGAACAACTTGATGATGTAACAGGAACTATGGACTCTCTCTTTTCTAGCACTTTAGATGCGGTTGCTCCTTTACGCTTAAGGAAGATTAAGGATAAGAGTCCAACACCGTGGTATAATGAGCACATCTGCGCCCTAAAGAGAGCAGCCCGGAAAATGGAGCGCAGCTGGAGGAAAACTAAATTAGAGGTATTTCGTTTAGCTTGGCGGGAAAGTACCCGATCCTACAGAAAAGCATTAAAAACTGCTAGATCTGATTACTTTTCGTCTCTTCTAGAAGAAAACAAACATAACCCTCCGTATTTATTCAATACAGTGACTAAATTAAAGAAAAATCAAGCATCAACAGGTGTTGGCATTTCCCAAGAGCATAGCAGTAATGACTTTATGAACTACTTCACTTCCAAGATCGATACTATCAAAGATAAAATTGTATCCTTGCAGCCGTCAGCTACAGTATCGCATCAGATAGCGCACTATAGATCCCCTGAGGAACAATTTCATTCATTCTCTACTGTGGGAGAGGAAGAATTGTATAAACTTGTTAAATCATCTAAACCAACAACATGTATGTTAGACCCGATTCCATCTAAACTACTAAAAGATTTGCTTCCAGAAGTCATAGATCCTCTTTTGGCTATTATTAATTCATCATTGTCTTTAGGATATGTCCCCAAAACCTTCAAATTGGCTGTTATTAAGCCTCTCATTAAAAAACCACAACTTGACCCCAAATATCTAGTTAATTACAGACCGATCTCAAATCTCCTTTTCTGTCAAAGATACTAGAAAAGGTAGTATCCTCACAATTATATTCCTTCCTAGAGAAAATGATATCTGTGAGGAATTCCAGTCAGGATTTAGATCGTATCATAGTACTGAGACTGCTCTCATTAGAGTTACAAATGACCTGCTTCTATCATCTGATCGTGGTTGTATCTCTTTATTAGTTCTACTGGATCTTAGCGCTGCTCGACACTATCGACCACAACATTCTTTTGAATAGACTACAAAACTTTGTTGGCATTAGTGGAAGTGCCTTAGCATGGTTCAAACCGTACTTATCTGACCGCCATCAGTTCGTAGCAGTGAATGAAGAGGTATCATATCGATCACAAGTGCAGTATGGAGTACCTCAAGGCTCAGTACTAGGGCCGTTACTTTTCACGCTCTACATGTTACCCTTGGGAGATATTATCAGGAGACATGGTGTTAGCTTTCACTGTTATGCTGATGATACTCAGCTCTATATTTCTTCGCGGCCCGGTGAAACACACCAAATTGAGAAACTAACGGAATGCATAGTCGATATAAAAAACTGGATGACGAGTAATTTTTTACTGCTAAATTCTGAAAAAAGGTGTTAATTATCGGACCTAAAAACCCCACATGTAATAACCTAGAACACTGTCTAACACTTGACGGCTGCTCTGTCAATTCTTCTTCATCAGTCAGGAACCTAGGTGTGCTGTTTGATAGCAATCTTTCATTTGAAAGCCATGTTTCTAGCATCTGTAAAACTGGGTTTTTAATCTCAAAAACATATCTAAATTGCGATCAATGCTCTCAACGTCAAATGCAGAAACGTTAATTCATGCGTTTATGACCTCAAGGTTAGACTATTGTAATGCTTTATTGGGTGGTTGTTCTGCACGCTTGATCAACAAACTACAGTTGGTCCAAAATGCAGCAGCTAGAGTCCTTACTAGAACCAGGAAATATGACCATATTAGCCCGGTTCTGTCAACACTGCACTGGCTCCCTATCAAACATCGGATAGATTTTAAAATCTTGTTAATTACTTATAAAGCCCTGAATGGTTTAGCTCCTCAGTACTTGAGCAAGCTCTTATCACATTATAGTCCTCCACGTCCGCTGCGTTCTCAAAACTCCGGCCGTTTGATAATACCTAGAATATCAAAATCGACTGCGGGCGGCAGATCCTATTCCTATTTAGCACCCAAACTCTGGAACAGTCTACCTAACACTGTTCGGGAGGCAGACACACTCTGTCAGTTTAAATCTAGATTAAAGACACATCTCTTTAGCCTGGCTTACACATAACACATTAATACGCTTCTATTATTCAAATCCGTTAAAGGATTGTTAGGCTGCATTAATTAGATCAACCGGAACCGGGAACACTCCCCATAACACACGATGTACTCGTTACACCGTAAGTTGAATGGCATCTACGCTAATATTTGTCTGTTTCTTTCCTAGTCTGTTTCTCAGTCCGTATCCGATCAGATGGTGGATCAGCACCAAGAGATGATGTCTACAGCCCTGATCGTCAGCGGAGACCAGGACACCCAGATGACCCCCAGAGATATATCCCCAGTGAAAACCTTGATTGAATACAATAAAACAAAAACAAAAACTAAAATATAATAAAATACCTAACTACATAATACTACTATTGTTAGAAATTGTAACAAAATTAAAATAGAAATATAAACTTTTGAACTGCGGGTTTCGTCTGGTCAGAGGAGAACTGGCCCCGACTGAGCCTGGTTTCTCCCAAGGTTTTTTCTCCATTCTGTCACAGAGGGAGTTTTGGTTCCTTGCCGCTGTCGCCTCTGGCTTGCTCAGTTGGGGACACTTAATTTCTAGCGATTATCACCGATTTGATTGCACAGATACTATTTAAACTAAACTGAGCTAGACAATGACATCTCTGAATTCAATAATGAAATGCCTTTAACTGAAAATTGAAAATTGAGTGTTTAATCTTATCATTATACATTACTGACACTCTATCCTCTAATTTGATACTGTTAAGTGCTTTGGTAAAAGCGCTATATAAATAAAGGTGACTTGACTTGACTTTTGGCAGTGTACTCAAATAGTTATAATACAATCCCGTCTGACGTCACGCATGTGCTCCGCCCTCAACTAGCTGCTGCAACTTTTTGAAAAGACGCCATGTTGTTGTTGCTCGCTGACTCGCCTCAGGTTTAATTTTTTTAAAATAAGTTTGCAACACGCGAAAAACTGACTTGTATTTTATACAAACGTTTTATAACATAAGAGGGGATATTTTTCAATCGCCTGTGAGGACCTTTGTGGGGAAACGCGGCATGCGGTTTTCTGAACCTGCTGGTGATGATCAGCTTCTCTTCATTGTGCTGCCTGCACAACTGTTAAGTTAACATAAGTTGCTTGTTTTATAAATGTGTTTAGTGTCTTAGCAGTTAATGTATTTTATGCATTTGCAAATGATTTGAGCTATTTTATCCTACATCACTAAAGGTCAAAAATCGACTGAATTGATGAATCAACTGTATTTAGATTGAGTCTGATATAAAAATATATCAAAGTCTGATATTTTTGTATCGAGTGTGCACACATTAAAACGTTTTTGAGTAACAAATTGTAATTACCTCAAAATGGCAGTTTTGAGTCATATTTCATGATAGAGAATGAGAATGTGACATAAAGCTGTACTGTTAAAAATGTATTGTAATTTTACAGGAAATTCCTGGCAACTAATTGCCGTGAATTTACAGCAGGTAATAATAATAATAATAATTATAATATACAGATAATGTACTGTATTTATACAGCAGTGCTACTGTGATTATACTAGCATTATTACAGTAAAATGCTGTAATTTAGTATAGTTCACTGTATATTTACTGCAACTCAGTTGCCAGGAATTTCCTGTAATTTTACAGGAGAGAATTATAATATTGTAATTCAATGTACTGTATATATCCTGTTATTTGAAAATGTTATAATAAAATACTGAAATTGTCCATCTTCCACAATTAAAACCAAAACAATGGCAACTTTTCTTTTTCTTTTTATTATTGATGCGTTCACGACAGTACATGGCAGCGCTGATCCAGATCCAGCGTGATGACGTTGAATCATGTGCCTTGTGTTCAACGTCATCACGCTGGTTCTGGATCAGCGCTTGCCTCATGTACTGTCGTGAACGCGCGTCCACAAGAGAAACAGTAGAGAGTTTCGTTATAAATCGTTATCATTATATAATATCGTAAATATTATTGTTATTTCGTGGCTTCGTAAAATTACAGTTGACAGACTGATGTCACAAGGACTACTTTGTCGATCATCTGGCAATGTTTCTGGACCTTGATCGTGTAAAGACCATTGCTGTCTATGGGAGGGTCTGAGAGCTCTCGGATTCCATCAAAAATATCTTCATTTGTGTTCTGAAGATTGGGTTTGGAACTACTTGAGGGTGAGTAATTAATGACAGAAAATTTTTTCATTTTTGGGTGAACTATCCCTTTAACAACAAAAAGGTGCACATCATATACTTTTCAGCAAGGACACTACACAGTTTTGCGAAGAAGTCTTTTTTTCAGTCCATGCACCTTCACAGAACACTGATCACCTCCAAGGTCAATAAAACTCTTTTGAATGACCTCAAATGTGTAGCGTTGTTTTTTTGGGGTAATCAGCATTAAGCACAAAAATTAGTCCGACTAATAGAGCTACAGCATGAGGGAGGTCTTTGTCTACTCTGTGGTGCTGGAGCAACAGATGTCAAAGGCGTCATCTCCATCAGGCTTTATGAGAACGTCCACATCCATTTCTGCCGTCACGCGGTCTTCAATGTCGGTTTACTACAGTAATTGTATTATCAAAATATTTACTCAGAATGTCAGTTGTTTTATTGAAATAGTGTATAACCCAATTTTTTGCAAAAAATTATGTAGGGAGAATAAGTATCTTAATTATGAGACCCTGCTTGCAAAATTCAGAAGTCTTTTTTGTAATTTACTGTTTTTTACATTAAATCATTATTCATAATGTAAAGAAGATTCTATGAAAATCTAACCTTGATATCTTTAATACTGACCAAGGCCATGTCAAAAGACTAAAATCACAGTGAAATTAACAACTAAAATCAAACTTTGGCTTTTATTATCATTATGTTCCATGTTTATATAGTATTGTTGGATTCTACGTGCTGCTGTGTGCTATCTTTCTCTCTCTCCTTCTGTGTCTTGGTGTGTTACTGCTGCTCAACCAGGTGCGGAGGAGAGGAAGGTGATCGCTTGCACCTGCTGCTCGTTACTGTGCAAGAGGCTGCAAGCTCAAAAGCTGTTCAACATGTCTACCACACCGAAGCTGGACTTCCAGAGCGCTGTACCGCTCGCCTGCCTTGTGTTGTTTTGTAAGAGTTTGATACTGTGTAAAACGTACGGCTTATTGAAGCCATCCGAATATGTAAGTGGCGTTGTTGTTGCGCTACGTGTCTTTTTATGTTGGAAGCTGTAGGGAGGTGGGTGCCATTTTGTTTCTGTGAATCTTTTTCTCTTGTTTTTGCTTAGTTAGGGAGTTAGTGTACATTTCTGTTGTTAATTTTCTTTTGTTTTGTCAGTTTAGACAGTTTTACTCCCTAACTAGTCAGAGGGTCCTTTTGTTTGTTGTTTTGGCCTTTCCCCCTCCTGAAGTCTATTTTTGCTTCCTAGTGTACTTTGTAATTTGGCAATTCTGTAAATAAAACACTTGGTTTTTGTAGTTTAACGTGTTTGTTGTGCCTGGCAGGGGACTGGTACTCCCTCACCCCAACCAATTTCTATGTTTACTTTCCTCTGTTACTCCCCTACCCTAGACCCTTATATCTGGGATGTAACATCATAATTAGATTATGAAACTATCCTAGATTTCAGAGACAGGGTCATGATTAGACATATACAGACCATTATTTTAAGCAAAGGTATAATATTAACATGCAAGTGTACCTCTGCTGACTTGAAGGAATCTGATGAATCTTCGCTGAGGTAACATGGAAAGCCCTGAAGAACAACGTCCCTTTTCATTGACATGGAATTCTTAAAATAAAAAATTATTAGATTGATTTAGGGTAAGGCTGACTGCTTTATAACTCTAGTCTCTAGTCTAAGTCTATTTAAACTGAACTGAGCTGGACGATGACATCTCTGAATTCAATTATGAAATGCCTTTAACTGAAAATTGAGTGTTTAATCTTATCATTATACATTATTGACACTATTTTCGTATTCTGATATTGGAAAGTTCCTTTGACACAATCTGTATTGTTAAAAGCGCTGTATAAATAAAGGTGACTTGACTGAAGTACCTCAGTGGAGTATATGAGGATCCTACAATATGGTTTATTGCAGCTTCAAATTGCTTTACATGATTCCAGCAGACAGACATGGGTCTTGTCTTTTGAAACAAGAAGTTATTTTTTCATAAAAATGAACATTTGTATATACCATAGACTGTAAAAAAAGATGGACGACGCGTCTCCGCTTCCTTCCATTATAGAAAAGTGAAGCGAATACATCTCAGTATGGCTGCTGCCATCTTGAGTAAATGACGTCATTTGGAGCCCGAGTCTGCGCAGTAGAGATTCATTTGGAGCCCGAGTCTGCGCAGTAGAGTCATGAGGTGGAGCCGCGGAATCAAACTCCCGCAGACCCAATCAACCATAATGACACACCCCATTTTTATAGCATCAAATTACTAGCTAAAATCAAACTTATCACAAAAACGAACAATATATCAGCGTGATAACAACTACCTTAAATTACTAAAACCATATTTCGGAAAATTGTATTGGAAGTGTAATTTATTTTTTTATTTTGACTGAAGTCCCATTCGTTTACATGGAGAGGGCGGGGTTTATGACCTGTACTGCAGCCAGCCACCAGGGGGCGATCAAAGAGCCCGCAGCTTCACTTTTAAGGACGAGTGAGACACACCCGATATATACTTTTTAATTAAAAATACTTTCCTAGATCTGGCTCTGCTATATGCATTACATAATCTCTGACCTCATGCATTATGAAATCACATTGAAAAGGTCACGCTGGACATAGGCGGAGGAACTGCCCTATTCAACATTTAATAGGACCATTCAAATTTTGAGCCGCCCAGAAAAGGGAGTGGAACAGTGGACAGGAAATGACACGCAAGCTCTGTGTAATGTGCAACTCCATAACTGAGGCTGATGCTATAGCCATCGATATGATACATTGAAGATAAATATGAAGCAGCTAGCGATGCGATATGATACGTTTCACCCCTGTTACGATGCAGTGCGATTCGATTCAACACAATGCGATTTGATGCAATGGAAAAAAATATGATCGCTTTTATTTCTTTGGTTCAGACAGACAGCAAATCATAAATTAACTTTTGTCTTCTGACTTCTAACGCCTCGAGGCTTGTTTCATAAAACAAGTTTACCAAATAAGCCAGGCTTATTTCAGTAATTCTGACTTATTTTCACTTGATTTGGTTTCTGAAAGCAAAATTACCATAGCTCAAGCTCAGCCACTGTGGTAAGTCATGCTGGCAAACTAACCTGGGGTGCGTTTCCCGAACAACGACTTAACTCGCTGATTAACCACCAACCTACGATGCATTGTTTTGGAAACGAACTAGTCACGACTGTTTCCCGAACACGGTCGCATCTCTGTCGTTTGAACCACATTGGTTCAGCAACATAGGTCCATTGGTAATGACGTCACATGCATGTGTTGGAGGAATAACTTCTGCTATTTAACTGATTAAAGATCTCTTAAGATGCTGCTGTATTGAACATGGCACCTACTGACTAATTTACTATTTTTTGTTCCCTGTCATTTTGCTTTATTTGATGTTTGATTCATCGTGAGTTCCCTCTTACGTCACACTCCGGGGTTCCCTTAGGCATTTATGCACATGCGCACTTTTCAAAAATGGCACTTACAAAAATACATAATTAAAATGCATTTTATATTTAGATAGAATGGAAGATACAGATAGTACTGCATGTTAGCTTGCTTGTTGTGCCCAATAACATATTTATTTAAACCCATATATCTTATTAACAAGAAACTATGCTTCTAACCACAGATCGAGAGCTGCAGTTCCAACCACGCAAGTTTGTGATGCTGATTGCGAACGTTCGTTTGAACTATGGTTTCGGGAAACACCGAATCGTTGAACTATGCTGGTAACGACGGAACTTGCGACCATAGTTGGCTAACGATGCTTTTGGGAAACGCACCCCTGGTCAGGAGCAGGCTAACTGTCCGGCTAAGCTGAGCTCCTCTAACACGGACCAATAGGAACGCATTGCTATTACCACTGACTCTCTCACATACAATTAGTTGACTTTATTATTAGTCCAAAAATAAAAGTATACAGAAAATACCTTAAATAATCAAATAAATAAAAAATAGGCTACAACCAACTGTATTTAATGTATTGTGCCCAAAATGTAGGCCAATGACATTTTAACATAGTTGCTACTTGCGCATTTAGTTGATCAGCAGTAGCCATGCAGCCTTTCTCTCTGAATTTATGACAGCTGCACCTTTTATGGTTATTAGAACATTAAAACTTTGCAATCTAAAATGGCTCTTTAAAGCATTAAAAACACTAAATCAAAAGTTAAAATCACTGAATTAAAAAATAAAATAAATAATAGAAATCAGACTACATTTTAACTGATAAGAGGAACACACATTTAACTCATTTGAGCTAGTATGGCTGTATTAGCCAGCTTACATTTGATTTACAGTTACTGCTATCATAAAAATACACTTATATGTAGGATTAAAATTCTATGTGTCACATTTAATGTCCAACAACAAATATTTTAGCAGAATCTATATTGTATTCTGAACTCTTGCGCTATTATTCTATTCTGCTCCATCTGTGTAGCGCGCATGCGCACTCACGTAAGCCTCGCCCACTCCTGACAGCAAAATGGATGACTTTCTAACATTTACAGATGAAAAATATACCTGTGGCGTGTCAGTTATACACTGAGGAAAACACAACGTCTCAAATGCATTAAACAGCACAAATATATTCGCTGTTTGTCATGCTGAATCGATATGAGCCATGATCGACATTAAGGGCTGCTTAAGAATAAGCGTGCACAAATTAGTTCGATTGTGTGAACCTACATTGTTGTTTATAACCGCTTTAGCCCCGATTGTTTTGTTAGGTTATTTCAAGTCAGGTTTTGGACTTTAATCCCAGTTTTTCCTCGGGTCTCCGTAGTGTTGTGATGAGAACGCGCTCGAGACAGTTTCGAGAGGAGAAATCATCCACATATAAAATATGGTCACATATTATTGGTCACTTTCTAAACAATAAAAGTGTAGCGCATCCACTAGTAATTATACATAAATCATAATGCAAGTAATTAAACATAAACGCATCGTTAATCTTTTTTTGCAGATGCACAAGCGAATCCCTACTACAAACCCAAACAACTTAAAAAACAAAACAAACAACAACGTTTTAATTTCAACAATCACAAAACTAAAATACTCACATCACTGTCAATCTTGCTGAGAAGACTTTCAAATAGTGAAATGCTGCTTATCTTTGTTCTAAACATCTGAAGAAATCAGAGTATACAGGTGCTGGTCATATAATTAGAATATCATCAAAAAGTTTATTTATTTCACTAATTCCATTCAAAAAGTGAAACTTGTATATTATATTCATTCATTACACACAGACTGATATATTTCAAATGTTTATTTCTTTTAATTTTGATGATTAGAGCTTACAGCTCATGAAAGTCAAAAATCAGTATCTCAAAATATTAGAATATTTACATTTGAGTTTGAATAAATGACCATCCCTACAGTATAAATTCTGGGTATCTCTTGTTCTTTGAAACCACAATAATGGGGAAGACTGCTGACTTGGCAATGATCCAGAAGACGAACATTGACACCCTCCACAAAGAGGGTAAGTCACAGAGGGTCATTAATGAAAGGTGTGGCTGTTTACAGAGTGCTGTATCAAAGCATATTAAATGCAAAGTTGACTGGAAGGAAGAATTTGGGTAGGAAAAGGTGCACAAGCAACAGGGATGACAGCAAGCTTGAGAATACAGTCAAGCAAAGCTGATTCAAACACTTGGGAGAGCTTCACAAGGAGAGAACTGAAGCTGGAGTCAGTGCATCAAGAGTCACCACGCTCAGACGTCTTCAGGAAAAGGGCTACCAAGCCACTTCTGAACCAGAGACAACATCAGAAGCATCTTATCTGCGCTGTGGAGAAAAAGAACTGGACTTTTGCTCAGTGGTCCAAAGTCCTCTTTTCAGATGCATTTGAAATATATCAGTCTGTGTGCAATGAATGAATATAATATACAAGTTTCACTTTTTGAATGGAATTAGTGAAATAAATCAACTTTTTGATGATATTCTAATTATATGACCAGCACCTGTATACTGGTCCAAACCTGACAGAAGGGCGTTTCTTCAGCTATATATATATATATAAAATAAAAAGTAAATTTTAAGCTTCTGAAAAACGTTTTCTTGTAAAAGCTTCATAACTTGTATTCTGCATGCTTTAAGCAAGGTTTCGTTGGAATATTTTGAACATGACCATTATAACTTGTGATTTTTATAAAACATAAGCATCTTAAAAAAAAATTAAGTGAAGCTCTTGACAAACATTATTTGGAATAACTTGTATCGTTTGTATACGCATATCTGAAAACTCTAAAATACATTATTTCACAAACAAAGCAACCGTGCAGCTCCTCACTCCTCTGTCCTCGCTCTCCCAATGGCCCTTTGAAAAGACAACAATTAATCAACCACTGTGCCACTTTTTCAGTTAAAACAGATAATTCTTGTCTTTTTAAAGATTGTATTTCCATTTAATAATCAAGAATATCTTAAGGCTTACCTATCTTGCTCTCCACTACGTGACTTCGCAGAACGGTTTCCTCCCGTCACCGATGAGCCACTTTGACGCTGACTTTTCTGCCTCATTTCTGGTAATTTGGTTTGTAATATATATTTTTTCAAGCTTCCTGTAAAACACATAAAAAGCATTAAAGTTAGATTAAATTCCATATTTAAGCACTTGGAATAAATAAGCAGTCATCTCCATTTTAACAATTTTTCAGGACGTACGATAATGGTATCGGATATAATATTCTATCATAAATGATTTCTGTGTAAACAAGGGCACAGGGCAACATTTAAAGGCATAGTTCACACAAAAATTTTATTTGTCTCATCATTTTATCACACATGTCAAAATCTGTTTATCTGAAATTTTCTTTTAAAAAATGATCATTTTTATTATAGGTCATTTTCATTGCCATTACAGTGAAATAACTGAACTTAAACATAAGAGCCTGATCATTTCGGTTTTTGCATCCGATGTCTTCATTTGTTCTTATTTTATTATCACTTCACTTGTATTAGTGTACTTGTCTTTAATAAAGTTTGAATTTTATTATTTATTATAAACTGTGAGTTTTGTGATCACTACACCACAAATTAAAAGTTACTTATCACTAAAATAAGCAGTACACCTGGTTCATATTCTCGTAATTTGGGGTATTGACAATTATTTGCATACAAACTCAACTCTACCAAATAACCTCTGTTTGCTCATGAATGTTATAAATAATCCAACAGCAAGTAAATATACCTTATACATAAATTCGCATTTGTTGCAATTCTATCAGGTTTAAGATGCCCCTTACTAAGGTTTTGATCCCACAGCTGTTCACGACTCCTCTCCTGTCCATTTCTAATTCACATAACAGAGCTGATGGACAGAGCTCCAATTACAGGGTTTTTTTGCCAAGTTTTTTACGAATGCGCTTAAAAGATGCAAATGAATTGGATGGAAGCCTGTCTTTTGACATCAATGCATAGAGTATATCATAGAGCCTAACAATACTGAACAAAAAGAAAGAGATTCATGGGACGTTCCATATGAGAATGATAGATCTATTTTCTTTATTAGTGTGTGAACAGTTTAAACATACCTTTGGACAAATTCAAGAGTGCTTGAGGCCTCTTTAGGAGACTGCAAGTTGAACACATAGCAAGCAGCGAAGGTCGCTGCCACTCCATTCAAAAGATTGGGTAACACTTTATTTTGATGGTCCCTTTTGAACATTCTGTTGACACTAAGTAATGTTGCAACTACAAGTCAACAAACTCTCATAAGAGTATTAGTAGACTGTCTGCTTCATATCTACTAACTCCTTATTGTGTTGGTCTCCCAACAGATATTCTACTGACTATAAGTAACTTTGCAAGAAACCCTAATCTAACCCTAACCCTACCAGTCAACTAATACACTACTAACACTCTAATGAGAGTCAGTAGAAATGTAGGCGCAACATTATTCATATATAGTCAATAGAATGTGTTAAAGGGACCATCAAAATAAAGTGAAACCAAAGATTGTTATGGGGCCCCATCACAATCGTTCTTTCCATGGACATCATCCACTTATCTGCGCTTAGTGTCTCTCCTGAAATGCATTAACTCAATATGATAACTAAAAGAGCACTAGAAAGCTGCACTACATAAACACATAAACACGCACGAGTGGCGGTGTTGGCACAATGGGCGAAAGTACCAATTTTATCGGCTGGGAGACAAAGTTATGGTATGTTTTTGCTAATTTAGACTAGGCTTATGTTGAATTACAGTCTTTCCTTTCTTCTATGTAACAACTATTAACAGGGCTTAAAGCAAGGAAACTTTCTGTGCCTGAAATCTGTTCAGGGTGCAATAAAAACAAAAAATGTACCCAATTTAAATGTGGCTGCTCTCCCCTTCAAAGTAGTCTCCTTGTGCAGTGATACACAGTTCTCAGTGCTCCTGGCTTGGTTGGAACGCTCCCTGGAAGCCTCGCTATTTAAGCCTATGCAGCTTAAACAGACGTGTTTTGGATCTCCTCTACTGTCAAAACGGTGACCCAGTTTTCATTTTTGAAAACTTGCACGTTTTCCATGCGCTGTGAGCGTGTGCGTTGTCACATTGGAGCACGCTGGATATGCTTAGATCCTCTTAAATCCTCTGAAGCAGAAGCACTGGGAGCTGTGTATCACAAGGAGACTACTTCAAAGGGGATAGTGGCCAAAATTAAATCAGGTATATTTTAGCTTTTTATAGTCACAGTCTCAATACTTTATTTTACTCAATACTTTGATTTCACCTCATAATAATTTTTTTAATCTAAAATGGCCATGCACCAGAATTCCGGTACAGTGCAAAAAAAACTTAAGCCCTGTAATAAACCTTAACAAAATAAGGGAAGAATATACCTTGCACGATTGACCTGTCGGTAAGCCCCCCCCCTTAGTTACTGTTGCTCCCTCGGACAAACAAAGGGAGTTGCTCACTGTCTTACAATGACAGCTGCAGTGAAAACCTTGTCCCACAATGTTTTTGCACAATTTTGGACACAGAAGGCCACCAAATGGGAATTAAATATTCCATGGAGGGATTTATAAAATATTTTCAAATAAATAGTAACTCGAAGCGAGGGTTTACAGATCACAATGCAAGCGGGAGAAGTCTCTTATTACGGTCGGATGACAACATGCAGCATCAACACTGTTCATGTATCACAGGGTACGATTAAATTAATGTACATTTAACCAGTTTAATATGGAGAGACACTGAAATGTAGACCTTCGTTTATGTGTTTTTGACCTACACTGTACAAGACACGAGAACAGTCCGCTATTTAGGTTGTACGTTAGCATGGACTCACTAACTTTAACGTTAGCTAGTTTTAGCCAGAGATACCTTGCTAAAGCACAAGATAACATTAACGTTCTGCTTGAGCAGATGAAAATTGTAACTTAATGAATGTATGACAACCAGAAAATTTACGTTTTTGTCTTCATTTGTATTGGGTTTGAATACTTAGGGACATTTTGCTGTTTTGTTTGGATTCAGGAAACGTAATAAAATTAATTATATTGCCCATCCTCTCAGGATACCTGGAGTCAGTGTTACGAGTACCACAGGCACATCGTTTTTCCATTTTTGAAGCATAAACCCCATAAAACCGATGCGAGCTTCGGATCTTCCAACGTTTCTCTATGGCGCTGAAACCTAAAGATGTCCGAGTTCCGCTCCCCATGCAACTGATACTCCACTGCCATTGGCTAGTCTGCGTTCGAGGGGAGGGGCTTACTGATAGGTGAATTAAGCGAGGTGTGCTGGGTAGGGTCTTTTTCTGGATATCAGCAGCTGTGGCAGAAGGCTGGGGCAGTGGTTCTCAAACCTGCCCTGCACCTTTTGTATGTCTCCCTTATCTAACACACCTGATTCCACTCATCAGCTCATTAGTAGAGACTGCAGGAACTAAACTGGGTGTCTGATTAGGGAGATGTACAAAATATGCAGGGCAGGGGGTCCTCCAGAACAGGTTTGGGAACCACTGGGCTCGGGAATAAAAAAAACGTATAAACATTACAAAATGTATTACCAATTACACAATAAATATATTTAGCTTAGCTCACAGTTATGCTAATTTACAGAATTAAATGAAGATACCAGCACTGACGTTTAATTAAAGCCCATATTTCAACTGATATTTTCTTGTGTTCATGCAGTGACCATAACATCTACAAACTACGTTACTGTTGCCAATCATACTAGTGTGCAAATCATAACTTCAAGACACCCGATTAAAAGACAGTAAAACAGAAGTTATAATAACATTACAATAGCCTGTCCGGCAGCACGTGAAATGCAATAATAACCTGAGCTAAGGAAGCTGACCGGGCTAATGCTTATTTTTACAGTCTACAGGCTAATGTTAATGATGCTAACATTATTTGAGCTGTCGTCATTGTGGTGGTTTTGCATGTGGTAACGTTACCTTTTTCCGTATCACCTCCGTCGAGGTTCCAATTTTGTAGAGGCGAGCCGAGGAGATGACGTTTAGATATAATCAACAGCAAATCAGTGTCTGAAATAATCCAGCGGTGTTACAGCTGATGCCGCGCAGTTTACCTTTTCCTTCGGTGTTGACCGTTCAGGACCGTGGTGAAGTTAGTTTTAAATTGGATAGAGTAAGAAGACACCATTTGAAACTAACTTCAGGTCAGTTCAAGAGAAATCTGAATATACCACTGAATATACCACTGAAATATACCAAAGGAAACAATCAGCACTCACTCAGATCACCGGTATTAACATATCCATAGAGTTATAAAATAGCTTTTATGTTACATACCTGAGACGTGTTCAGGAACGACAAGGAGAGATGTGACTGGATGGGTTTGTGCCAGGGTTACTCCAGCCAGGTTTTTGTTGTTGGTACGCTCTGCAGACTTCTTGTTCTTGTCTTTGCTACCCTGGGTACCGACTTTTTGCCAGTAGTCCTTTGTTCCCATGCAATCCTTTTCCACCATTGACCCAACTTTCACCAGCTGCTCAGGATGCGGTTCACCAATTCCTCCTCTGAGATTTCAGGCTTCCACTTTAAAGGTGCCATAGAATGGAAAACTGTATTTACCTTGGCATAGTTGAATAATAAGAGTTCTGTACATGAAAATGACACACCGTGAGCCTCAAACACCATAGTTTCCTCCTCCTTATGTAAATCTCGTGAATAGAAAAAGACCACTGAAAAATAGGCGAATCAGAACAGAACACAGACTGTGATGTTACAGTCGGGATCACTAATAGTTACGCCCCCAACATTTGCATATACCCGCCCATGTTCTAGGCCAGCCGCATCATCAGAAGTTCTGCAGGTATTGTGAAGAAACAAGCGAGGACAACAGCGAAAATGGCAGATCATGGAAATAAATGTTCTGTTCCAGGCTGTGCAGGGGATGTGAAGTGCAGGGATGGGTTGGTGTCTGTATTCAGAAAGGCACGGAAAGCAAATAACGCTTTCTTCTAAAATAATGCGAGCCACTAAAGGGACATGGTTAGCTCCTTGCTAGCGGTAGCCTGTTACATTATAGTACATAAGATTTCACTTACCACATAAACAGAGTAAGGAGAGATGGCTGAGGATGATGGCGATTGATTAACAGATCCTGAGAACCACTGACAAGCATCTGATCTTGTGAAATGTGTGGTAAGTACTGCTGCTTCATAGCATAGACAGAGTTTGTGCGATTGCGAATCTCGAAAGCGAAAGTAAAAAGCGATCGTGCATTTGAAAGCAGTTTCAATGCCCAGCATATTAATAGCGGCTCCCAGTATAATTACCCGACGATATAACTGCGAGATAAAGTATTGAAATATATTCCTTCCTGCTGTGTGAGCTACTGAAATGAGCCGCACTGTGAAACAGCCAATCAGAGCAGAGCTCAAATTGTTATTCATGACCCTTCCAAACAAGTCAATAACAGACCACTTCATTCTAGGGAGAAATCCTAGGGTTGTAAATGCACATGTAAAACCGTTTCTGGATCATTTTTGCCCTTACCTAAGCTACATACCTTCTGTGTAAATATCAGAGAACAATTTAAAATGCATTCTATGGCACCTTTAAACAGAGGGCCCGGTAGTATATAAGCGAAGTCCCTCAGGCATTGTCGTGGCTGCTAAACCAACATCTTTAGATTCCCCTGCACTTCTGAGAGGTAATCGCCACAAATGTTTTTTTGAAGGATTGCTAGTCTGATAACTTCTCCTCAGGACTATACTCAGTGTTCCAGTGAGCTTGAGGCTGGGGAGAGGCCTGATCTCTCACACTGCTCGATGAAGTTGAGCACCTCCGCTGTCTCGCAGGGGTCGCTAAAAGTGGGGAACTCTAGGTGGACAGAAGGCCGAGCACAGAATGAGGATGAACCAGTCATGATTGCGGAGGTAAGCACATTAGGTGGGTGAGTATGCACAGCAGGAGTAATGCCATAGGTAGTATTTTGAGCTCTATGAGTTGGACTTGTGGGAGTGGGAGTACTTGTGAGTTTTATTTTTTTCATTTGACTTTCCCATTTAGCATCTCTCCTAAGAAAACAATCTATTACGGGCCTTTCTAATTTTTCCAATGGGGAAAGTCCTCCAACCCAGCCAAGCTAGCGTCCATGGCCTGCCTGAAACTGGTCTCCCGATTCAATGTACTGTCCATTGACTGTCTGAAATCATGCTCTAGACTTTGTACTTTTTGAATGAGAGCCAATAAATCCACTTTTACCTGTGCTACGTCTGCTTGCATTGTTTGTACCATTCTAACATTTAAAATACAACTCCCTTCATCATCATCATCATCATCAAACTGAGCTAAGCATGGATGTTATTTCAGCAGTAGGATTGCACCTGGTCACAAACGGGCCTGCTGTAAAATCCACCTCTGACTGTTCAACATGATCTTGGACATTTACAGGTGTGCATGAGTTATCTGTAGTCACATTGTTCACAGCATTAACATCAGTAACAGTACTGTCCACATCCATATTTATACTCTACAAATCAAAAAAACACAACAATACTTGTTGGAAGATTTGTACAAGTACCAAAAAAAAAAACACATACACCATCAAATAAGCCAAATCCAAAAGTGTTTTATACAACAAATGTTCATTTCCCAGGTTGTTATCTCTTTATTCCTTCAACTGTGCATATTGTTCTCTTATACGTATCTGCATAGGTACATTATTATTATAAAAAGGTACGCTGTGAATTTTGGTTTCCTTACACTATAAATTGTGGGCTGTAATCTAAAGCATTACCGGCCTTTCTGACTCTATTTTATTTCTTCATTTATTTATTGTATTTTCTCATATATCTGTATCACCCCTGACATGTAGGGATACACGTACAGTTGTTGTATAATATGTTTTGTTCTTATTAAAGTAAAAAAAAAATAAAAAAAAAGTTCTATTATTTCTGTGAGTGTAGTTTCTGCATGAGGACGCCCTCTGGCACGGTGTACAAATGAAACAGACATTACATTATGTGTGTTCTCACTAATGCTCACAACATCATATTTTTGGTAAAAATATATACTTATCTCTGAAGGAAACATATGCTGATCCATACATTTTTCTCCAGTGTTCTCCTCTCTTTCTCTATGGAATCATAAGATTTAATAATAAAATTTAACACTGAAAATGTTTATCATAATTGAATAGGCATACTTTATTATAAAGCCTTAGGCCTTTCTAATGATTTCTAGTTTTAGGCTGTAAGGTCTGCACCGCTATGGTTCCATCCTCCTCGGGGTCTGATCCACGGCCCAGGACCTCCAGTGTCCCACGCTCCACGTCATGATTCAGGTCCTGTTCCCCTGCATGGGCCTGGCCCTCCATCCCTCAATCCCTCTGCTCTACCACCCTCCTGGACTTTTGGGGTTCTGTTATGTGTAGTTTAGGCGTCTGGAGCCACCTTTTTTGAGAGGGAATATGCAAGGTCTGTTTTAATAACCCTGCTGTTGGTTAGTGTTTTAGTTTAGTCTGTTTGTTTGTATTTTTGGTTTACACTTTGTTTAATAAACTGCACTTAGGTTCTCACTACGCTTGCCTCCAGTGGGCGAATCATTACATAAGCCCCCTACCCTGCAGTTTTATGTAAAATATAATGAAAATAATCATTATTATACTTATTCTTAAATAGTAATATTTCTTATTTTGTTAAAGGTTTTATTTAATTAAAATAATAAATATTATTAATATAATAACATATGATATTATAAACTAAAATATAATTAGTTTTATTATATAACATTGATATAAAAACACAATTTTGGGCCAAATTGTGCAGAGCCCTGCATAGAAATATGTTTCCAGAGATAAGTCTGATTTAATTGATTGTTTTTTCTCCATCTCTAAACATGTATGTGGGTCTTGAAAAGAAAAGAAAAACGTAATAAATCTTAACTAGTTAATTGATTTCCACAAAATATAACAACATGCAAAAAAGATAAGTTATAATCTGGCATGAGAAATAAACAAATGTGGTCATAACGTTGTGCCGTAGGTTACTGAAAGTCACGTGTCACAATTCTATCTTGCTACAATGGAATGCGTCACCAACAATGCCACAATATAAATGTGTTTGCTGAAGGGCACCCTTACTTCTGTTTAGCAACTTATTAAACTATTTTCTTGTATAACAACCTTATGCTAAAATGGGCTTTCTCTCTCTCTCTCTGTGCTGCAGATCCTCTCAAGCTCTGTCAGGTCCGACCGTCAGTGGACGGTCATTTTCAGGTGACTCCAGAGATGTTCAGTGGGTTCAAGACTGGGCCATTCAATGACTTTCAATTCACTTGGACATGAATATGAGTCATCGAGCAGCTTTTGGTGTTTTATTTATTTATTTATTTTTTTCCCTACAGTGTATACTATACACTGTATAGTGTTATTAGTTACAAAATTCAAAAAACAAACATGTTTCAAGAAATGAGTGTTTGTTACAGCATAGTAGCACAAACACCACAGCATCTCCATTTGTGTAAATGTTACACTAAGCCTTACATGCACACACATAAACACTGAATCAAAAATGAAAGAACATGAATGAATCACACAAGCCAAAAAAAAAAGAAGCTTGCGGTAAGGCAGGAAATATCTTGTCTGACTGGGGATTTCACAAGTGCACTGACATAAACAAATAGAGCTTTAGAAGTAGTAAGAAGCTTTTTTTTTTTTTTAATTGAAAGTAATGAAAATAGGCTTAAAAAGTTGTGTAAACTGACAATAACAATAATTTTAAGTTTGTGCTAAATTTAAGAGATTAGAAATTATATTTAGCAATTTGGTATAAATCAATATAACTGTATTAGTAAAGTGGCAAAATTACGTATTGAAAAAACATTTTCTTATTATCTTTATCTTACCATGTTCTTTCTAACCATTTTTATGTTATATTGAGCCAATATACAGTTCACAATGAGTTTTTCAGCAGGCTAAAACCACGTGTGGGTGCATTTACTTATATTTCTGTTTTGAAATGTGCAGCACATGGGGCCGTCCCCTCATTTTTACATTCACTGACCTTTATGATTGATTTCATAACAGCACATTACTAATACATTTTGGGTTTAGTGATTACACTAATATTAACCAAATTCCACACTAGTTCTGACACAAAATGAAAGACAGCTTCTTTACATATAAGTGTTCTGTTACTGCGATTTAAAAATTTGATCTGCTTGTGTGTTTTAGACTGATGCGTGCTGCTGTCATCAGATCTCTGGGTTTAGTTGTCTCTCTGTCCGTCTGTCCAGTAGTCCATCTCATGGTGTGTGTGTAGGTTCAGTAAGTAAGTGAGGTATCACTTTGAGGTATGTCTTAAGCTTCTTGTGACAGAGAAATGATGACTGTCTTCACACACATATACTCACGTTAAATGTCAGTTATTAGCTGTTTCTGGAAGCCACTGGGGCTAAAATATTTGCAGCGTGTGCAAATGTGTGGGCAGTGCGTCTGAGTGTGTGTGTGTGTGTGTGTGTGTGAGTCAGAAGCAGAGCTCAGAGCGGCTCTCACATGTGTGTGGGCAGCTTCCAGATGGCTCCTCCAGCAAGCACACAAATGTCACTCTGATAACAAGCTGAAAGAAAACGAGAAAAACAAGTTGTTGGAAGCCTATAGATATTCAAACACATACACAACACAGAATATGAAATATTAGCACAGAAATATACAGGGACAGATAAAGATGACACCTATAAACTATACAAATACTGTTCAAACAACTATTATAATTTTTTTTTTACATTTTAAATGATTCTACAAGAGAGTAATAATATTAAATAAAGAGCAGATGAAAAAGTCTTGGTAACCTTCGTTCCCTTAGGGGGGAATGGAGATGTTGTGTCGATGTTCTGACACTAGGGGTCACAGCTCAGACACCTCTGACATCACTGAGAAAAGGCTAATGAAATTGGTGAGCAAAATTTGCATAGCTGGCCATGCCCCGGACATCCAGGTATAAACAGGCCAGCGTGGCATTTGTGCACTCATTTTGTTCTTAGAAGTCAAATAGCAACAATTCAGAGTTGTGGCATAAGGGACCATCAGGGAACGACGGTCACCATATGTAACCGAGACGTTCCCTTTCAGTCAGTTACTCTAACATTGTTTTGAATTTCTGACCTAGGGGTCCCTATACTAAACGCCACAGCTGCTGAACTGCATTTACGAGTCCATGGTGGTGCAGATGTTGGCAAGCCCAGCGTGCCAAATGCACCTCTCCTCCCCTTAACCTCAGAGGGGCAGAGATCATATCCAACTGAAGCCTTTTCTCATTCTGAGAAAACAAGAAAAATAATGGTTGAAAGTCCTGGTTGTAATGTCAGGGAAGTGGGAAAAGAACACTGTGGAGACCACATCCTAACTGAAGGGAAGGTAACATGTGGAGGTGCATCCTGCTACATAGGGAAGATTTCTGTGGTGGGCTCCACACCAGGGGAGAACTACCAAGCACAGAAACAAGCGACAGACCTGGGCATTGTAAGGCCCCCGGGCCACATCCAGCTTTGAATTACTACTTCAGAACAAAATAATTCAAATCAAAAACAAAATCTATTTCATTATAAAATCCCTAAAGATGCATTTATCTCTAAAGGCACATCCAATTAGGAGACGGCGAGTCAGGACCATCATCAAATGCATGGATGATCCAAAATGCCAGTTTTCCCGAAGCATTGGGAACTTTTAGTAACTCCCTGCGCTCCAACTTCTCCCTGATGCTGTGCACGGTCACCTGTAACCTGTATGCTAATGCGTGCATAGGCCTATATGCGTTGCTTTTGCGTAGGTGATGTATAATATTTATAATATAATCAATATTTCATACAGTAGCCATGTGTGCTCTGCGCATATATGGGCAAAATAAAAGGAGAGAAGCTAAACGAGCCCGATCTGTGTAAAAAAAAAGAGCCTGGCCCGAATGGACTCAGTCCCCCGTTGGAAGTCGGCGGGCTTGCAGAACTCTACTCTACTGCATCTTGCCATCTCATAATTAGTAGGAGTGTAAATCGGGTGGTTCTTCACGATACGATATCGATTCTCAGACCCAGCGATACGATATTTGCGATACCTCAAAAAATTCTACGATACGATTCGATACAGGAGTATATCGATCGATATTTCGATATTATATACCTACTTTAAACAACAATCTACATTTTTATTAACTCACAAATGCAACCAAAATATATAACATGAACATTTATCTGAAATTTTCACATCCTGTACCTCAACTGGGACTTTCACAACAAAAAAATAGGCCTATACACTTTTTTTTAAATAATAAAGAATATAAACAATTGAAAAAACAATTCTGGCTGCTACTATGGGCTCAGTGCTAAAAATCTTTTCTACAGATAACCATATTATAAGCAATAGCAGAAAATAAATATAATAGAACAACGACACAAGATCAATAAACAGTGCTTTTGGGGTTTTTCTGCTCAGTCTAAAATAAATTTTCAGGTACGCTACAGAAATGTAATAATCAAATGTAAAATAAGGTGGTGACTGAGGTTGCACTGCTACGAATTCAGAGCCAGCGGCAAACGTCAGAAGGACTAGCCGCGGTGAGGCTGCTCTCAGTGGGATACATGAGCACTGAGCGCCCTGTGATCGTGTGGAGCTCACGTCTCCGAAATCAGCGAAGCGCCTATTTGAAAATGTGGTATCTTTATAAATAAACCGCAGATTTGAGTTTTAAACAACTATATTCTCGTCTGAAATACTGGATTAGAACGGCATTTCATGACACAATAACAGTAATATTTTGAAAATGTTGCGGGTTTCCCCTCTGCCATTAACGCTCGCTGATTTGTGCGAAATGTATTCTGGGATACCTGGCTGCCTCAAGTTCACACAAGTCACCTCTGGATGCATCCTTGATAAAGGGGCGGACTAAGAACACATCTGGGGATTTGAACTGTACTTGGCTAGATGTGAACTTTGAAATGGAACAGTACTTGGGCGACGACTGATGACGTTTCACAAGTCCACAAGAACACAAGTACAGACAAGAACGCATATTGAGAAACGGCTACAGAGAACAGGGCCGGGTTTCCCGATAATGATGGATCTTAGTGCTTAAGAGCATTTTCTACGAGTCATTTTACGAACTCTCGTTATTGTTTCACGTGCATTTCCCAAAAATAGACTTAACACATTCGCACATAGCCCTGCTTTAAGTGCTACTTAGGAGTCGCTATCCGATGAAATGTCAATTTATTGAATGGCTTGTATTTGTAGTACACGATCGTTTATTGAAATGTTAACCTAATGCTGTGTTCCAGACAGCTCAGATAATATAATATAATATAATTTACATTTACATTAAGTAATTTAGCAGACGCTTTTATCCAAAATGACTTACAAATGAGGACAATATAGAAGTAATCAAAACCAACAAAAGAGCAACAACATGCAAGTGCTATAACAAGTCTCGATTAGCCTAACACAGTACACGTAGCAAGGTTTTATTTGATTGTTTTTTTATTTATTTATAAGAAACAAGTAGATAGAATAGAAAAAAAGAAAGCTAGTGTTAGTTTTTCAAGAAAAGCTAGCAGAATAAATATGCAATTGATAGAGGGTCAAGTGTCTGTGTGTGTGTGTGTGTGTGTTTTTTTTTTTTTTTTTTTTTTAATAAAAATAAGACAGATTAGAATTAGAATAGAGAGTGCTAGAGTATATAATATAATTTAATATAATATAAGTAAATATAATAAGTATAATATTAATTTATAATACCTTTGAAGCATTTTCTACATTACTTTTTTTTTTTTTTTAGTTGTTGTTGTTCAGTCATTTAATTTAGATGCGTTGTTTTTTTGGTTAGTTTTTTTGGTTATCTGCCCTTTTTAATTATTTAGCCTAATTTCATATATATATATATATATATATATAAACATTATAAAGTGTGCAATAAAGTACAATCAAAAGCTTTAATTATAATCACATTGCACTTGAATAAATTTAAAAGTGTAATCTGCCGATTGTCCTGCCGGTGACCTCATAATTCTGTCTTCTTACGATGCACGTAGGGCTTTACGATTACTCCAGTGTACTCGTAGATCTGGGAAAGCAACATTTGGGAAAGCAAGCGCAGAACGTGGAAACAAGAGTGAAGGGAAAAACAGCATAAGCATACAAAAAATAAAAATATGAGCAGAAAATGTCTGAGAGCAGAAAAAAACTGAGAAATATAACCAAGGAAAACATGATTTTGTGCGCAAGTCAGATCATTTTGCTTTAATATTTCAATTTTGTGCAATATGATTTTAAATGTGTTTAAAGTTTTGATTCATGCTTATTATTTTTTAAAATGCGCTACTCATTGTTTGATTTACGCTTATTATTTTTCTATCCGTGACTACTGTTTGCTATTCTGAAAATGTTGCTTTCGTTTTTAAATCTTGTGCAATATATTTTTACTTGCGTTTTTACATTTTGTTTTCACGCTTGTTATTTTTTTATCCGTGACTGCAATACTTTAGGTGGGAATCTGATCCCATACGAGTACCCCAACTCTAGAGTGCGGAATGGTGCTGCATGACCGGGAGGTGAGGCGCTTGCACGATCCCTTGCATTTTTTCCTGATAATGAAACAAATCAGTCTGAAATTGATTTTATTTCTTTAAACTCATAATAACAACAAAACGTTGTGATTTTGAAAAATAATGAAAACAAGGACGTGCTTTCTGCCATCTCTGTTTCTGGAAAGCATCACAAAAAAGAACCAAAACTCAGTGTATGGCTGCCTCACAGACATGAGAAATATATCTATAGAAATGTCTACTTTTAAACAAAACAAAATCAAATACTCCCTGATTATGTAATCGGTATGAAGGTTGCATTTCTCTCTAAAGGTGTGTCCAGTAGCCTTCACTGAAGATGAGGGTCAGCATTGTGAATTTCATCTTTGCAGCCAACTCATTTTGCATTATTAGCTTTAATATAAACATGCAGTTAGTTAATAATGGCTTAAATGAATGACTAGTTAAGTTGTAGGGGACAGCCCTATTAAATACCCACTAGACATCTCTGTTAAAGGGGTCATATAATGCTACATGCACTTTTACAAGTTGTATGAACTGAGATGTGTGTTGGCAGTGTGTGCACAACCACCCTATAATGATAAAAATCCACCCAGTGTTTTTTTTTTTTTTTTTGTAATCTTTGCAAACTAGCACCAGGCATTTGGCCCAGTCCGACCCAAAGCAGCACAGAAAGATTCTCTGGAGAGGATTGGTGGGGCCGACTTTTGAAGAGTGTAAGTGACTTTGTTTTCACACGCGCGCAATATGACAGAACCGTTCACTCTGTACAACTCTCTGGATCGCTGACTAGCCCGAATAAAGAAAAGAAGAACAAAGACACAAAAGCAAAAAAAGATTTATTTAACCAGCTCTTTCAGGGGAGAGCGCGAACGCAGTCCCCCACTACCATAAATTATGCAGTCGAGATTCCCACATTTGGGGAATTCGCAGGGGTCAGCACGTCCGGAGTGTAATGGCCGAGCCTCGCCCTGGGTGAACCACCTTCTTGATCATGGTGTCTCCCCTGCCAGGTAAGTATGAAGACTCAAGCTGCCAGTCAGGGGTACCATTTCCCTCTCGACCATCCTCATCAACGGTGACCCCCACCCCTATCAAAGGAAGGACGGGTGGCCTGCGCTGTGCCTGACCGAGCCTGCCAAGCGTTGGCACCAGCTGCAGCTTTTTAAACCGGTGAATTCCCAACCGACGGCAGTCTTTGTGAGGCCAGACCTCCGTGGGAGGCGAGGCAAGGCCCCTCGTTATTTGCTCTGCTATTCCTCACAAAAAGAGGCAATCCCCAAAAAGGGGAAGCACCATTCCTGGAGACACTGTAATACCAGGCCGATGCGTGGAGTGGACGGAGCAAGCCCCGGCTCCAGCTCCGTGATCCAAAAATCAATTTAATATGCAGTCCCCGGGTAGGGGACGTATCAAATATCAAACTGATAAGAACAGATTATTATTATTATTTTTTTTTTATTTATTTAACCAAAACCATATTTCACAACAAAACCCAATGTTCAAAAATACAACATAAATAGTCAAGTCAAGTCACCTTTATTTATATAGCGCTTTTAACAATACAGATTGTGTCAAAGCACTTAACAGTATCAAATTGGAGGATAGAGTGTCAGTAATGTATAATGATAAGATTAAACACTCAATTTTCAGTTAAAGGCATTTCATTATTGAATTCAGAGATGTCATTGTCTAGCTCAGTTTAGTTTAAATAGTATCTGTGCAATCAAATCGGCGATAATCGCTAGAAATTAAGTGTCCCCAACTGAGCAAGCCAGAGGCAACAGCGGCAAGGAACCAAAACTCCCTCTGTGACAGAATGGAGAAACCAGGCTCAGTCGGGGGTCAGTTCTCCTCTGACCAGACGAAACCCGCAGTTCAAAAGTTTATATTTCTATTTTAATTTTGTTGCAATTTCTAACAACAGTAGTGTTATGTAGTTAGGTATTTTATTAGATTTTTAGTTATTTTGTTATTTTTTTAGTTTTATTGTATTTTAATCAAGGTCTTCACTGGGGATATGTCTCTGGGGGTCATCTGGGTGTCCTGGTCTCCGCTGACGATCAGGGCTGTAGACATCATCTCTTGGTGCTGATCCACCATCTGATTGGATACGGACTGAGAAACAGAATAGGAAAGAAACAGACAAATATTAGCGTAAATGCCATTCAACTTACGGTGTAACGAGTACATCGTGTGTTATGGGGAGTGTTCCCGGTTCCGGTTGATCTAATTAATGCAGCCTAACAATCCTTTAACGGATTTGAATATTAGAAGCATATTAGTGTGTTATGTGTAAGCCATGCTAAAGAGATGGGTCTTTAAATACTCTTTAACATTCCATCATGCCATTCTCTGAGCATTCAAAAATCAAAAGTCACGTATACATCAGGTTTCAAAAACAAACACCCGCATTGTACAAAAGAGAAAACAAAAACAAAAAGCACCAAAGCACAAATACAAACACTCCATCTACCCCACCCCAACCTTTTGCAGCCCCCTCCATACCCTCCTGGTTACCTCCTCCCAGAAAACCATTCTAAACACTTTAACCTCTGCTGACATTTTCCCCAACAGTTGTAAAAATAACCTTTCTGATTCCAGATGGGGAAACTGCTTTCTCAAACACATTGTTCTCCATTCCCACAGAACATGCTTCCCCTCTGAGATCTTACCCCATATCACTCTCCTTCGCTGTACTTCAAAACCATCTAAACCCACCCCATACAACACTAAATCTCTTGTGATAATTGGCCCCCTCCACCTCTCCCACCACAGCATAACTGCCTTCCAGAGCGCTACAGCTCCTGGGCACGACCACAATGCGTGTTCTATTGTCTCCTCTTTACCACAACCTGTCGGGCACATTGGGGACCTACCAGAACCATGTCTATACAACCTCTCTCTCACTGGTAACCGACCCAAGGCCGCTAATCAGTTAAGGTCTTTACAGAAGCCTGTTAAAAACGATGGCTGCACCATTAACCACCTCACTTCACATGGCAAGACCACCTTCTCTACCCCTTCCACTAGCTCGGCACTCAGACTGTGGTACAGTTTCCTCTGTTCTAAAATCAGGGATTGTTCTAGACACCAAGGCTTCCTAGCAATAAAATCTGCTGCTTTACGATAATGCTCCGGCCTATCTGCAGACCAGGGTCTTGTTCCCCTCCAGTTACCCAAAGACCTCAAGGGAAAGGCCAACCAAAACTGGGCTAAAAACCTGGCCTTATGCTCCTTCTCTTGCGATGCTAAACGAGCTGCCCAGGAGCAGAAAATAGCCTCCATCTTCAGAGGAACACAAGGGATCCCCCTCCCACCATCCCTCATCGGCCTATACATTTGCCCCCTAGCCACCATTTCGGTGCTATTCTTCCATAGAAAAGAAAAGACTAGCCTTTCTAGCCTCCTCCCAGACCAAAAAGGAACTGGAAACACATAGGCCAAGTAGTTCAGGCTTGGGAGAAGATCAGCTTTTAGCACCTCCAACCTCCCCCACAAGGACAACCCCCTAGAGTTCCACCTTACTAACTTCCCCTCACTACCTTCAATCTTGCCTCCCAGTTCTCCCTCGCACTGTCTCCTCTGAAAATTCTGACACCAAGAATTTTCAGCCCATCAACACAAATACTATACCCCCCTCTTGCCTCTGCCCTCCCAGCCCACTGGCCAAAAAACATGACTGATGACTTTCCCACGTTAACTCGTGCCCCAGACTCCTGGCAAAACTCCTCCAGTATTCTACCAACCACTTCGAAGTCCCGCTCAGACGTCAGAAACAAAGTTGTGTCATGTGCATAAGCAGCCACTTTGGCACATGTGCCACCACCACCAGGCAAATGAATGCCCCTAAGAGATGGCGCCGCCCTCAAAGCTCCCAACAAAGGTTCTAATGACAAAACATAGAAGCCCCCCAGCTGTTCCACCTTTCCTGTGAAATGGCCATTTATCCTAATTCTGCTGAATGCCTTTCTGTAAAGCAATTTAACCCATGCCCTGAACACTGGGCCAAACCCCATATGCCTCAAAATTGCCTCCAGAAAGGTGTGACTAACCCTGTCAAAGGCCTTCTCCTGGTCTAAATTCAGAATAGCTAAAGGGAGCTGCCTCTGCTCTGCCCAGCAGATTACATCTCTCACTAAAGCTAAATTCATATAGACCGACCTGCCAGGCACCCCACATGTCTGGTCTGGCTGAACAACTGCCCCTATGACCTTCTTTAGCCTCTCTGTCAAAACTTTTGCCAAAACCTTGTAGTCCGTAGTCAGCAAAGTGATAGGCCTCCAATTCCCTAACTCTTCTTTTGCACCTTTCTTATACAGTAATGTTACCAACCCTGTTCTCATTGACTCTATCAGCACCCCCTTCCTAAAACATTCTTGGTACTCTCCCACCAGTTCCCTTCCTACCCACGGAAGAACCGCCTCGTAAAAGGCAGCTGGAAGGCCGTCACCTCCTGGAGCCGTCCCCTTTTTCAAAGAGGCCACTGCAGAACTGACTTCTTGCAGGGTCATGGGCCCTTCTAAAGCTTTCCTTGCCTCAACCTCTAAACCTCCTTCAAGTCCCGCCAAAGACTTCCCATAAGCTGAAACTGGAGGAGTTCTATCAGCGAATAAATTTCTATAAAACCCTTCAGCCACTTCCAGCATCCCCTTCACTGATGTCTGCACCCCACCTTCGCCCCTCAACCCCTCTATATAGCTTTTCCTTTGCCTACCTTGCACTGTTGCAAAGAAAAAACTGGTTGGTTTTTCATCATAAAGCTGTTTCCGGATGCTTGAACATTGCAAAAATGACTTGGCTTCCTTCAAGTAGTGAACCTTCATTGCATCCTGCAAATGCCTAGCCCTACACCATCCCTCTGTAGTCCCCAAAGCCCCGCCCGCCCAAAGAGCATGCAGCTCCTCAGACCACTTACCAACCTTTTCCCTCTCAATTCTTGCTTTCTCCCTTCCCCAATTTCGGCATAAAACCCCTACCCTCTCCTTGAAACCCTTCCACCACTCCCCTCGCGACTGAAACAACCCTTGCAGATTTTTTCAACCAGCTACCAAATTATAGAGCGCTATGCAAAAAACTTTATCCTTCAAAAAGGAAGTATTGAACCTCCACACCCCCTCCCCCACCTTTCACCCCCCACCTCCACCCATACCCCCACCAGACAATGGTCAGAAACCCACATAGGAACCTGGGTATAATTAAACACTTTTACATATGACGGCAAAAAGAGATAGTCCAAACGTGCCGCTTCCTGCCTACTGTTGCACCAAGTGGAGGTGGGCACACTCCCTCCAGCCCCCCGAAAGGAATCACAGAGCGAGAAACCCGTCACTAGTTGAGCCAGTGCACCACCAGAAGCATTGTCCAAAGACACATTAAAGTCCCCTCCCAGCACTAGCAGTCTGTTTGTATACAAAATTCCCTTCAAACTCTCCAAAAACCCCTCCCTTTCACCCAATTTACTCGGGGCATAAACATTTACAAAACAAAAAGCTGTCCCCCTCCATCTCGCATCAACAACCACTACCCTCCCAGGGATGACAACAACAGCAGACTCAACAACAAAATCCGATGAGTAAAATAAAATACCCACCCCGTCTGCATTGACATTCCCCACACCCCAAAAGGAAGGCCCAATTTCCCACCCCGCAGAAAAAACAGAAACATCCTCTTTATCCTTCAAATGGCATTCTTGTAAAAAACATACATCTAAGGGTAACACTTTTAAAGACAGAAAAACTGCAGTCCTTCTTTGTATCATCTTTAGCCCTCTTGCATTCAAAGTTGCCACCTTTAAACACCCCATTTAAACAAAAACCATTTTAAAAGAAAAGGAACAACCCAAAGAAACCCCACAACACTTCACATGCTCCCTTTTCACTCTAAACCTTTTTTCCCCTTCCCTTTCACCATTACTTCCGTCCACTCTCCCACCTCCCCTCCATCCCCTCTCTCACTCCCCTTCTCCCCTCCCTCCTTATCCTCCCGCAAAATTAACTTGACCTTTTCCAAAACCCCTCCCCCACTCCCATTTCCCCCACTTTCCTCCACCACCCTCTCCCTTGTGTCCATCTCACCCACAGCCACCTTGCTCTGGATCTGTCTAAGTGCAGGTTCTTGAACTTGGACTTTACTGCACTTCTTTCCCCGATCTCCAGTCACATCCTCACAAAACTTCCTTCTCTTTAAGCCTTGGCCTTTATCAGGCCCCATGGAAGGCCCAGCGCCTTCCATTATGCCCTGCTCCAATTCAATTTCCGAGTGAAGCTCCCCTTCGCCGCCTGTAGACTCTGCCTTCCCCAACTCCGTCTCCCCGTAAATGCCACACAGTACCTCTGCAACATCGAACTCCGACCATTCCTGCGAAGGACTCAACTGAAGCTCCTCTATCCCGCTTCCTTCTTCCGTCACCTTTCCACTCCTTGCTTCTGCCACCTGCCCTCTCACAGCTCCACCACCTGCACCCACTCCTGAAGGGCCTGCCACTTGACTCTCCCGTCCGCCTGACACACTCATCAACAGGCCTTCAAGATCAGCCTGCAGACCTTGAACTTCCTTAAACAGGCTGGAAAAAGTCTTCTGTCTGCTCGTACACACCCGAAACAAATGGTCCCTTCCTCCACATAAACTGCAGGTTTTCAGTTCTGCGCAGTCCGACGCCATGTGCTCTGCAGATCCACAAAAGCGGCATCTCTGTCCTGCGCAGTCCGCTTTCACATGCCCCTGCACCCCACACCTCCTGCAATATACTGGCTGGCTTGGATAATGCAAAAATCCCTTGTTTGATCCAATGTAAAAAGATCCAGGTGGATGTACTACACCACCTGGTGCCGCTTTATCTGCCCCTAACTTAACCAGATATCTTCTCTTTCCATTCCAAATGCCAAACCGGTCCTTCAAATGTTCTCCTCCTTTCACCGTCTCACAATACCTGGTCAAAAGGCCAAAATGTCCCCATCCTCCATGTAGGGGTTATACAGGTGGATAGTTAATGGCAAGAAATCCTGCACATAGGCAGGGTAGAGCTGCAGGTCCTTTAGCCGCTGATGATCCTTTCCCTTCTCCCATGACGTATGAAACGCAACACAGTCAGTTAATTGAAAAAAAAGTAAAATCCATAAATCCAGATACAGAAAAGTCTTGTAAACAAAAAATTGAAGAAGCCGGAACCCCAAACAATTCTCTCAGCACCTCCATCACCACGAACTCTCTTCCGAATCTTCTTTTAGTCTCCGCAGTTGCATCCGCTCTCACTTGTAGCCGGACCGTATTCTTCAGCCGCACCACCATAGTCGGCAAAAATGTATCCTCTCTCGTTGAATCCATTTGGAATGATCAAACTTGATCTTCGCCAAAAGGCCAAGAAGTGATTACGCTATGACGCAGCGGGGAGGAAGCCTGAAACGGTCACGCCCATCCAGGCCGCGGTAAGTCACAGAGACCTGAAACGCTGGGGGATGGTAGCACCCTCCCCCGTCTGCGACGGAAAGTACGGCATCGCTCCTAACTCCCAAACAGCTTGTCGTAGAGCCAAGTGCCTTATGTCATCGGAATCCTTGGCTCGAGCCGAAGGAGAGGGAGGTCTCGGATTGGCTCATCGCACCGACAAAATTTTCGGCTATTTTGGATTTTGTTGAAAACCTACTTTTGCAAACTAGCACCAGGCATTTGGCCCAGTCCGACCCGAAGCGGCACAGAACGATTCTCTGGAGTCTGACTGTCAATAATCAAGCAAAAAAAGTGGAAATTTCCATTCTCCTTGGCGAGGGGACCTCAAAACGTTCGAAGGTCGCTAAAAAGGCTATAACTCGAGAAAGGAATGAGATCATTTCACCCAAATCGGCACACCTATGTATGGGCCCAATCTGTACCCCTTTACCCCTTTCTTTTTTTATTATTTTTTATTAGAACTACAACAAAGAAAAATATACAATTATATCAAGACATCCAAATAAAAAGATAAAATAAAAAATAAACGTGGGTTTACAGCCTACATTATATACAAATATACAATTTTACAAGAATACAAAGAAAATCTTTACCCCTTTATCAAATCGAGCCGTTTGTTCATGTGACGTCACATGGACGGAGGCCCCTCCCACAATTGTTGATTGACAGCAGAGTTTCAGCACAGACTGCACTGGTGTCTTACCTCAGACCCGCCCTGAGTGAGCTGTCATCAGTTGTTTCACCACCGGAGCAGATGTAGAAAATGACTCCTAAGCGATTAAGGTGTTTTGTTGTAGGATGTAATAATGAACATAGCAGTAGTCATTTACTCCCGTCATCTGAGCCGCTGAAGAGGATTAGGTTTGGTTCTGAAGGGAATGCGCCCTCCATCTACATAAATGCGTCTATATTCGCGCAAATCATTCGTGATCCAGCTTCACCTCCAGAAGAAGTGAGTACAAGGTGTTTTAAATGAATCTTTGCAAATGGCCTTAATAATGTGCTAATTAGCAAGTTTCACAATGAATGCGCTAAAGTAAACAGTCCCTCAGAGAGCGGCTTGGAAGAGAGGGGCGGAGTCAGCAGAGCTCATTAACATTTAAAGGAGAATGACACAATACCGCTTGCTCTGACAAGAGCTGTTTTTTACACTACCAATGAGGAATTTTAACCAAACTATGTTACAGACTTTTCATTAAGACCCTGAAGAATAATATCAACTTGTGGAAAATGGGCATTATATGACCCCTTTAAAGTGTTTAAAGCTTTTTATACACATTTCCATAGTCGGATAAACTTTCAGAATCAGGGTATCTGTAACGTGGTCAACGAGACGTGAGGCGTGCGGATCAAATTGCAAAGCTTTATTTCTGAGCAAAGACATGGTCATAACAGGCAGGGTCAAACGGCAAACAGGTATATAGAGGGCAAGGCAAAAGAAGTATCCAAAACAGGCGTGTTTGATCGTGGGCTAACAATATCCAGCGGACTAAGACAAAAGAGGTAATGAGTAAACAAAGCAATGGTCCGGGCTGGGGCAAACAGTATCCAAACGGCAGGGCAAACGTTAATCCAGGGAACACGGGCTAGAATAAGAACACAGGAAAACAGGCAAGGCAAGACTAGAAAACTAACAAGGGCTCTGTAGAGTAGCTAAAGCTAGGGGAGCAATAAGCGCATACAATACTCGGCCGTGAGGGAGAGAAAGTGAGTAGAGTGTGTGATTGGTGATAGCTGTGTGATCAGTGCCCTCAGCTGTGTATGTGCAATCAGTGTAATCAGCTGTGTATGTGTCACCAGTGCAATGGATGATGAGAAATGGAGTCCAGTGTGTTGGGTGCTGTGAGAGTCAATAGGTGCGTTTACACATGTACACTTTTTTGTCATTCCGATTAAAATCATTCCGATTGAAAGATTCGATGAACTGTTTACATGAGACGTTATCTAATCCGATATGGTGTTTACATGTGCCTGTGCTTTCGATTTTAGGATATGCTAATAGCCTACAGTGACAACAAAAACAAGTCACCAGAGGAAAAAAACGCCCATATTTACGTTAATATTTTTAATATCTGTTTGCACTTGCTTAGAATAAACGGTTAATATTTGAATCCTTGCGTTCATTCGAGCGCTCAGTCATATGGCCAGAACGCGATCATAGAAATCATATGTCCCTCTGTAATGCAGCTGAGATTAATTGTACTCTGATACTACAAAGTTGTACTGTACTTAAATGGAACAAATACATGATTTCTTACGAAGAGTTGCTGAACAATGAATCAAAGAAGCATTGCTTTATCACAATCGTGTTTCGTAAAACATTCATGGCGTGAGCACGTATAAATTCAAGCAGATCGGAAATTATGAATCTGTCATCTATACAAATACAAATGACAAAGGCAACTTTTGGTCAAGTTGTTTATTTTCATTGAGCTACTTTCACTATCATCACTGTGTTGTTTCTAAGCTGAAAAGCAGAAAATTGCGCTTCATTTCAGATCTGTTTTTCACTCCGGACATGAGAGCAGATAGTCCGTCACACAGCAAGCGTTCTCCTTTCTAATGTGTTTTTAACTGTATAATGGAAATTTTAACTTTATACCTCCACTATTACCCAGTCTCTACTGTTGTGTCGGTGTCCCCAAATCACAGAATGTACCGTTGCCGACATCATCACGTTCACGTTCTGACGACCCGACCTCTGGACGTGATGACGTAGACGCAAAGTAATTGGTTTAAAGTGTTTACATGGCAGGATTTTAATTTTGTTCGGTTTATAGAAAGGTTTATCTCACCCCTCTCAAACCGATTACAATTTCATTCGGTTTGGGCATTTTTATTCCGATTGAGGTGTTTATATGGAGCATTTTCATTCGGATTGGACTTTTAAACCGATTACAATGCTCCATGTAAACGCACCTATTGTGGTGAGCGAGTGACCTCTGGTGGTGAGTGAACGGAAGTTCATAGACCGGATTCATGACAGTATCTTCTGTCCAATCGTTTTTTTTTTTTTTTTTAATATTGAAATCTGAAAAATAAAAGAAAAAAAATAATTTGTTCAAACTAAATAAAAAAATCAAGAATTCCGCTTTTTCGTTTTTATGCTCAGGGACAGAAAATGAATAAACAACTTGAATATTCAATCTCTGCATGTGGGTGGGAATGAAATGCCCCTCTCCACTGATTGGTCAACCAAACATTACAATATAATAATAGTCCTAAAAAGAAAATAATAATAATAATAGTCCTCCGCTTCTATGGATTCTTAACGTGTTTATTTCTACTACATTTAATTTCTGTCTCTATATCAAACAGCCAGATTAACGAATGGCTGGACACAAACCGTACCGAGGCAGAGCCTAGACGGAGCTTTCTTTTGTGTAGGCATAAATTCTGCAACCTACCCATGAAATATTAGTTTATCTCATAAATATCTCAAAACAGCTGAAATCTCATGCTTATCTCATTTGCACCTGATTTATTATAGTTATCCACCTATCAAAATCTGTGTGGCAAAGCTGCGCGACACACTGTAGTGCGGGGAGAATGTAATGTAATGTATTGTAGTGAAGCACAGACCACTATCAATTTATGTCAACATACACAGGAGTCATAACTTTTGTTTTAGACAATACGCTGCGTTTTGGACAATGGAGGAACTTAAACAATATGACAGATATGAAAAGAAATGACTTTGTGTAGTTTACCTTCACTGCACATCTATTATTTTAAGAAATATAAAGAGATGGTTCAATATTTGTAATGAATACATTCTATGAGAATTTATGTTTCGGGTTTTGACTGCGAATGTCACTGAATTGCTTAGAAATACTTGCTTTTTTGTACAAAGTTGTGATGGTAGTTTTTGAAACACTGCAAAAAAATGCACATTTTCAAAACTGTTTTTGTGAATGTTCATTAAATAGTGATATAATTGTGTCCTCCACATTTTCATTGTATGATTATAATGTTTCATTTACTTTTTTTATAAAGAGATATAATATATTGGGCAGAACTGAGTATTGGTCCGGACTTCTGCAACCGCCCAAGTTTCTCATGTGGCCCCTTGGGGAAATTAATTGCCCACCCTTGGTCTAGAGCAGGGGTGGGGAACGTTGATCCTGGAGGGCCGGTGTCCCTGCAGAGCTTAGCTCCAACCCTAATCAAACACAGATGAACAAGCTAATCAAGGTCTTCAGGATACAGGTAGGTATTAGTATTTTCAGGGTTAGAGCTAAACTCTACCCTTCAGGATCAACGTTCCCCACCCCTCGTCTAGGGCAAACACTGAATCCTAATCGGGACATAGCAGTGGGCAGAATACACATATGGGGCCACCAAAGGAAGCCACAACATATGGAGCACTAATCCTTCTTTATACAATACAGTTCGTATCAAAGCAGCTTTACAATATTAAATAGTGTGTCATAATGCAAAAGGAGAACAGTAAACACTCAATTTTCAGTTAAAGTCAGTTCATTATTTACTCAGTTCAGTTCAAATAGTATCTGTGCAATCAAGTCGAAAATATTACCAGAAATTAAATGTCGCCAACTAAGCAAGCCAAAGGCAACATGGCAAGGAACCAAAACTCCATCAGTGACAAAAATGGAGAAAAAAAACATGAAAGAAACCAGGCTCAGCTGGGAGCCAGTTCGTCTCTGGCCAGAAGAAACCAGCACAGTGTGGTTTAATTTCAGGCTGCAACTCAAGTCAGAACTGTGCAGACGACTTATCTGGTTCCCGTGGTTTTGTGCCGATGGTCGTCGAGGTGACGAGGTCTACTTAGGGGATCTGTCTCTAGGGCTCACCTAGTTGACATGGTCTCCACTGACATTCAGGGCTGCATTTCCTAAAAGCATTGTAAGTCTAAGTACATTGTAGACCCATTGCCACCAATGGCGCTACGATCCGCTTAGGCTTACGATGCTTTTGGGAAACGCAGCCCAGGGCAGTAGAGGTCATCTCTGGGTGCTGATCCACCATCTGGATTGTAAACGGACTGCATCTGGGTGACTGCAGTGACCATCTGATCTGGATGCAGACTGGATCTGGTGGCTTTGGTGACTTCGGGTTAAGAACAAAACAGACCAACATTAGTGTAGATGCCATTCTTCTTATGATGTAACAAGTACATCGGGTGTTATGGGAAGTGTTCCCGGTTCTGGTTGACCTAATTAATGCAGCCTAACAATCCTTTAATGGATTTGAATTATAGAAATGTGATAGTGGGGAGCTAAACCATTCAGGAATTTATAAGTAATTAGCAAGATTATTAAGTTTTTGGTCTGGTAATTAACACCTCCATTTATTGATTTATTTTTTTTACAGAATTTAGTAGTAGGAAATGTCTAGTCATCCATTTATATATCAACTTTGCATTCCATTAGTTTTTCAAATTGGTATGCTTTGTCGGGCCACGAAGAAATATAGACCTGAGTATCATCACCATAACAGTGAAAGCTAACGCCTTGTTTCCTGATAATATCTCGTAAACGTAGCACATAATGCGTGAAAAGCAATGGTCCTAGTACTGATCCTTGTGGTACTCCATACTGTGCTTGTGATCAATATGATACCTCATCATTCACTGCTACAATTTGATGACGGTCAGATAGCTATGATTTGAACCATGCCAATGCAATTCCACTAATACTAACATAATTTTCTAGTCTATTCAACAGAATATTGTGGTTGATAGTGTTGAATGGGTCGCTAAGATCCAAAAGCACTAATTAAGAGATACAACCACAATCAGATGATAAGAGCAGGTCATTTACAGTAGTATTTCCTTCTAAAGCCACGTTTCTGGCATTTGTAGAACCACATTTTTCCATCTCAAAAATATATATAAATTATGACCTATACTCTCAATGTCAAATGCAGAAACATTAATTCAAACGTTCATGAACTCAAGGTTACATTATTGTAATGCTTTATTGGGTGGTTGTTCTGCGCGCTTAATAAACAAACTCCAGCTGGTCCAAAATGCAGCAGCTAGAGTTCTTGCTAGAACCAGGAAGTATGACCATATTAGCCCGGTTCAGTACTTGAGTGTGCTCTTATCGCATTATAGTCCTTTACGTATGCTGCGTTTTCAAAACTCTGGCCATTTGATAATACCTAGAATATCAAAATCAACTGCGGGCGGTAGATCCTTTTCCTGTCTAGCACCCAAACTCTGGAACAATCTACCTAACACTGTTCGGGAGGCAGACACACTGTCAGTTTAAATTTAGATTAAAGACCCATCTCTTCAACCTGGCTTACACATAACACACCAACACATTTCTAATATTCAAATCCGTTAAATGATTGTTAGGCTGCATTAATTAGATCAACCAAAACCAGGACCACTTCCTATAACACCCAATGTACTTGTTACATCATAAGAAGAATAGCATCTATGCTAATATTAGTCTGTTTTCGTTCTTATTCTGAGGTCACCTCACAGATCCAGTCTGTAACCAGATCAGATGGTCACTGCAGTCACCTGGATCCAGTCCGTATCCAGTCGAGAAGCACCTAGAGATGACCTCTAGAGCCCTGAATGTCAGCAGAGACCAGGACAACTAGATGAGCCCCAGAGACAGATCCCCAGTGAAGACCTCGTCATCTAGATGGCTGTCGGCACAAGACCACAGGAACCAGACGACTCCTCTGTACAATCTGACTTTGCTGCAGCCTAGCATCATGCTTTGGGGCTGTTTTTCTGCAAAGGGACCAGGACGACTGATCCGTGTAAACGAAAGAATGAATGGGGCCATGTATCGTGAGATTTTGAGTGAAAACCTCCTTCCATCAGCAAGGGCATTGAAGATGAAACGTGGCTGGGTCTTTCAGCATGACAATGATCCCAAACACACCGCCCGGGCAACGAAGGAGTGGCTTCGTAAGAAGCATTTCAAGGTCCTGGAGTGGCCTAGCCAGTCTCCAGATCTCAACCCCATCGAAAATCTTTGGAGGGAGTTGAAAGTCCGTGTTGCCCAGCGACAGCCCCAAAACATTACTGCTCTAGAGGAGATCTGCATGGAGGAATGGGCCAAAATACCAGCAACAGTGTGTGAAAACCTTGTGAAGACTTACAGAAAACATTTGACCTCTGTCATTGCCAACAAAGGGTATATAACAAAGTATTGAGATGAAATTTTGTTATTGACCAAATACTTATTTTCCACCATAATTTGCAAATAAATTCTTTAAAAATCCTACAATGTGATTTTCTGGATTTTTTTTTTCTCATTTTGTCTCTCATAGTTGAGGTATACCTCTGATGAAAATTACAGGCCTCTCTCATATTTTTAAGTGGGAGAACTTGCACAATTGGTGGCTGACTAAATACTTTTTTGCCCCACTGTATGTGTTTTATGGCCTTATTTTAATTACTTAAAAATGTTAGTTTTCCACTAACCACACGTTGTTTTCTCAAAAACACAAACATGCACATTCATGTTGGTTACATATTATTGTAGCCCAGTTTGTGCTGAATACAGTGTTGTCCTTTCTTACATTATCCATTAATATGTTTTTAAGATACTGAAAAAAACAAATGTCAGGGCATGTCAAAACTTCTTCAGGGCCCCAAAACACCCTCAGACCCCAGAGGGTTAATAATGTAAAACTGCTTTGACACAATCTGTATTGTTAAAAGGGCTATATAAATAAAGGTGACTTGACTTGATTTGTGACACTGATGAGAGCAGTCTCAGTACTATGATACAGTCTAAATTCTGACTGGAAATCCTCACAGATACCATTATGAGAGTTCACTTATGCTAGATACTCACTCGTAATGGATTCTTGTAATGAATTCCTCCGCTAAACTCAGCTACATAAGGGAGTGCTTTGAGTGATGGAAGGGTAGTCCAGGGATCATAAGAAGGAACTGAACTGGACTCAATAAGGGCACATTGTCACCTCAGATAGGGGAAGATGCTAAATGCAAGCTCTACACTCTATCAGCCGCCTGAGTTCTAGTGCTCAAAAATCCGGATGAAACTGGTTTCATTTGCAGATTGTAGATGGTATTAAGTCCAACTGACTGAAGGGCTCAAACGGATCTCTCTGTAACGTCTGAAGGACCACTGTGAGATCCCAAGAGGGAATGAGGTGCAGCCTTGGAGGATGTAACCTCCAGGCACCTCTTAGGAATCTGATAACAAGATCATTAGGGCTGGGCAAAAAAAAATCGATTTTTCGATTAATCGGTTTTTTTTTAATGAAGTCGATTCAATATCGATTCTCAAAAGCCGCGAATCAATCTTTTCCGGTATTTATTTCAGCACACATTTAAAACGAGATCTGATTAATGTGATTCTTATCATTAGTCTTCTCCACTAGATGTCACCCGTATTTACCGATGCGCGATGTTACAACAGAAAGCCTGTCATTCATTCAGTGCTTATCATGGTGGAGATACTGTTGACAAGATCCAAGACCAAAGCCATACGCGTGATTCGTAATGCTCAGGTGAAATGCTATAGTAATGCTATAAATCTGTGGAAGCATTTGATATCACACATAAGGCACCATGATTTCGCAATGAATGAATGAATAGCGGATGGCGCGACGCACTGTTTACTCCACACATACTAAAGCGCGGACGATGCTCGCGGTGTTTTCATCTTCTGCCGTCTCACTATATGATGATATTAACACACTGCTGCTCAGAGTCATTTCATTAGCATTTTACAGTTTAATTTGAGAAAACTACCGTCATATCACATGATACACAGCAGCTGCAAGTTCCTCACGGCAACCTGTCAAAATAAAAGTTTAGTTTAACGTTAAGACCAAGACTCAATGCTACTATTAATAATAAATATTAATAAAAAAGGAATGATCCCATTTGTTTTCTTAATTTTTTTAACAGTAAACCTCTGTTGTGCAGCACTGTTTGCCAAAAAATAAAAGGGTTTAATTTTCATTTGATTAGGATCAATTAAATTAATGTTTTTGTATGCCTTCATCTGATTACCAGAAAAATTCTGAACATTTTATAGGGCCCTATTATTGTTTAAGTAAGGACCCTATACAAAAAAAAAGAATAGGTTTAAAATACAGACCTGTGGTTCTTAATGTCTTTTTATGAATTCACTATTTGTAAACTGATGTTTACTGTTCATTTTGTTAGAAATATCAATAGCTTTTGTATTAAAACTATATTCACTGAATGTAATAAAAATAAAATAATCTAGAATCGAATCGAATCGAATCGAGAGCTTGCGAATCGAATCGAATCGAATCGGGACATTTGAATCGATACCCAGCCCTAAAGATCAAACAGGTTCTCCCCACTCAGTGAAGCACCCACTGAGAAACCTGATGAAAGTGCTCTAGCTATTGGCGATTCTATTGTACGGAACGTGAAAATAGAGACACCAGCCACCATAGTCCATTGTTTACCAGGAGCCAGAGCGCCTGACATCTTGGCAAATTTAAAAGTGCTGACTAATGCTAAACGTAAATTCAGTAAGATTGTTATCCACGTCGGCGCTAATGATGTTCGACTTCGCCAGTCGGAGATCACCAAAAATAATGTTAAAGAGGTGTGTGAACTTGCAAGTACGATGTCAGACACTGTAATATGCTCTGGTCCGCTCCTGCTTACCGTGGCGGCGAGATTCATAGCAGACTGTCGTCACTTAATGGCTGGATGTCTAAGTGGTGCCCATAAAATAACATAGGCTTTATAGACAATTGGAAGAATTTTTGGGGCAGACCTGACCTGTTGAAAAGAGATGGTGTTCATCCCTCCTGGGGTGGTGCGCTCTTCTCTCTAGAAATATGGCACATAGTCTTAGAGTTTGTACTTGACTAACTGGAGCCCAGGTCAGGAAGCAGACAGACTGGCTAAACCGATCGTCTGCTAGCCGCCTCACGTCACCAAAGTCAGTTAACTCTCAGCACATAGAGACTCTTTCACCTAGATATCACTCTATAGAGACTGTGTCTGTTCCCCGAACTAGAAAATACAGAAAACATCCAAACCAAAGTAATAGTAACAATTTAATTGATGTTCAACAAATAAAAAAACGATATAATACAGATAAACACATGATAAAGCTTGGCTTATTGAATATTAGATCCCTTTCTTCAAAAGCACTTTTTGTAAATGATATGTTCACTGACCATAAACTAGATGTGCTTTGTCTGACAGAAACCTGGCTAAAACAAGATGATTACATTACTTTAAACGAGTCTACACCCCAAGATTACTGTTACAAACATGAACCGCGTCCAAAAGGTAAAGGGGGAGGTGTTGCTACAATTTATAGAAATATTTTCAGTATCTCTCAGAGGTTGGGTTTCAAGTATAATTCGTTCGAAGTAATGGTGCTTCATATAACGTTATCCAAAGAAACAAGTGTTAATGATAAATCCCCTGTGATGTTTGTACTGGCTACTGTATACAGGCCACCAGGGCACCATACAGACTTTATTAAAGAATTTTCTGATCTTCTATCGGAGTTAGTGCTGACTGCAGATAAAGTCCTAATCGTTGGTGATTTTAATATCCATGTTGATAATGAAAGAGATTCGTTGGGATCAGCATTTATAGACATTCTAAACTCAATTGGTGTTAAACAACACGTGTCAGGACCTACTCATTGTCGAAATCATAGATTTAATACTGTCACATGGAATTGATGTCAGTGGCGTTGAAATTTTACAGCAGAGCGATGATATCTCAGATCATTATCTAGTCTCCTGTATATTCCATATAGCTAAAGCTGTAAAGCCAACTTCTTGTTACAAATATGGTAGAACCATCACTTCTACCAGAAAAGACTGCTTTATAAATAATCTTCCTGACTTATCTCAGTTCCTCAGCATATCCAATAGCTCAGAACAACTTGATGATGTAATAGGAACTATGGACTCTCTCTTTTCTAGCACTCTAGATGCGGTTGCTCCTTTACGCTTAAGGAAGATTAAGGATAAGAGTCCAACACCGTGGTATAATGAGCACACCGCGCCTAAAGAGAGCAGCCCGGAAAATGGAGCGCAGCTGGAGGAAAACTAAATTAGAGGTATTTCGTTTAGCTTGGCGGAAAGTACCCTATCCTACAGAAAAGCATTAAAACTGCTAGATCTGATTATTTTTGTCTCTTCTAGAAGAAAACAAACATAACCCTCGGTATTTATTCAATACAGTAACTAAATTAACGAAAAATCAAGCATCAACAGGTGTTGGCATTTCCCAAGTGCATAGCAGTAATGACTTTATGAACTACTTCACTTCCAAGATCGATACTATCAGAGATAAAATTGTATCCTTGCAGCCGTCAGCTACAGTATCGCATCAGATAGCGCACTATAGATCCCTGAGGAACAATTTCATTCTCTACTGTGGGAGAGGAAGAATTGTATAAACTTGTTAAATCATCTAAACCAACAACATGTATGTTAGACCCGATTCCATCTAAACTACTAAAAGAGCTGCTTCCAGAAGTCATAGATCCTCTTTTGGCTATTATTAATTCATCATTGTCATTAGGATATGTCCCCAAAACCTTCAAATTGGCTGTTATTAAGCCTCTCATTAAAAACACAACTTGACCCCAAAGATCTAGTTAATTACAGACCGATCTCAAATCTCCCTTTTCTGTCAAAGATACTAGAAAAGGTAGTATCCTCACAATTATATTCCTTCCTAGAGAAAAATGATATCTGTGAGGAATTCCAGTCAGGATTTAGATCGTATCATAGTACTGAGACTGCTCTCATTAGAGTTACAAATTACCTGCTTCTATCATCTGATCGTGGTTGTATCTCTTTATTAGTTCTACTGGATCTTAGCGCTGCGTTCGACACTATCGACCACAACATTCTTTTGAATAGACTACAAAACTTTGTTGGCATTAGTGGAAGTGCCTTAGCATGGTTCAAATCGTACTTATCTGACCGCCATCAGTTCGTAGCAGTGAATGAAGAGGTATCATATCGATCACAAGTGCAGTATGGAGTACCTCAAGGCTCAGTACTAGGCCCGTTACTATTCACGCTTTACATGTTACACTTGGGAGATATTATCAGGAGACATGGTGTTAGCTTTCACTGTTATGCTGATGATACTCAGCTCTATATTTCTTCGCGGCCCGGTGAAACACACCAAATTGAGAAACTAACGGAATGCATAGTCGATATAAAAAACTGGATGACGAATAATTTTTTACTGCTAAATTCAGAAAAAACAGGTGTTAATTATCGGACCTAAAAACCCCACATGTAATAACCTAGAACATTATCTAACACTTGACGGCTGCTCTGTCAATTCTTCTTCATCAGTCAGGAACCTAGGTGTGCTGTTCGCTAGCAATCTGTCATTTGAAAGCCATGTTTCTAGCATCTGTAAAGCTGCATTTTTTCATCTCAAAAGCATATCTAAATTGCGACCAATGCTCTCAACGTCAAATGCAGAAATGTTAATTCATGCGTTTATGACCTCAAGGTTAGACTATTGTAATGCTTTATTGGGTGGTTGTTCTGCACGCTTGATCAACAAACTACAGTTAGTCCAAAATGCAGCAGCTAGAGTCCTTACTAGAACCAGGAAATATGACCATATTAGCCCGGTTCTGTCAACACTGCACTGGCTCCCTATCAAGCATCGGATAGATTTTAAAATCTTGTTAATTACTTATAAAGCCCTGAATGGTTTAGCTCCTCAGTACTTGAGCGAGCTCTTATCGCATTATAGTCCTCCACGTCCGCTGTGTTCTCAAAACTCTGGCCGTTTGATAATACCTAGAATATCAAAATCGACTGCGGGCGGCAGATCCTTTTCCTATTTAGCTCCCAAACTCTGGAACAATCTACCTAACACTGTTCGGGAGGCAGACACACTCAGTGTCAGTTTAAATCTAGATTAAAGACCCATATCTTTAGCCTGGCTTACACATAACACATTAATACGCTTCTATTATTCAAATCCGTTAAAGGATTGTTAGGCTGCATTAATTAGATCAACCGGAACCGGGAACACTCCCCATAACACACGATGTACTCGTTACATCGTAAGTTGAATGGCATCTACGCTAATATTTTTCTGTTTCTTTCCTAGTCTGTTTCTCAGTCCGTATCCGATCAGATGGTGGATCAGCACCAAGAGATGATGTCTACAGCCCTGATCGTTAGCGGAGACCAGGACACCCAGATGACCCCCAGAGATATATCCCCAGATATATCAACCAAAAATAACTAAACTAAAATATAATAAAATACCTAACTACATAATACTACTATTGTTAGAAATTGCAACAAAATTAAAATAGAAATATAAACTTTTGAACTGCGGGTTTCGTCTGGTCAGAGGAGAACTGGCCCCGACTGAGCCTGGTTTCTCCCAAGGTTTTTCTCCATTCTGTCACAGAGGAGTTTTGGTTCCTTGCCGCTGTCGCTCTGGCTTGCTCAGTTGGGGACACTTAATTTCTAGCGATTATCGCCGATTTGATTGCACAGATACTATTTAAACTAAACTGAGCTAGACAATGACATCTCTGAATTCAATAATGAAATGCCTTTAACTGAAAATTGAGTGTTTAATCTTATCATTATACATTACTGACACTCTATCCTCCAATTTGATACTGTTAAGTGCTTTGACACAATCTGTATTGTAAAAGCGCTATATAAATAAAGGTGACTTGACTAAAGATCATGCTTCCCTACCAATCTGCCATCTAAAGTGGCATGGTTTGTTGCAATAGCAGCCATGCACACTTTAAGTGTAGAAGCAGACAGGTGCCTGTCCAGGCCCTCTTGGAGGAAGTATAGCACAAATCCGATGCCACATATCCGAGGATCCAATTCACGAAAATACACCATTTCAGGTCGTATAGCTGCCCCATAGAGGGGGCCCTAGCCTGCATAATGCTAATCACCACCTCGGGTAAATGTTCTCTGAGTTCCTCCTGGTCGTGTCCAGGGACCAGACATGAAGGTTCCAGAGATCTGGCGCGGCTGCCAGATTGTGCCTTTCCCCTGAGAGAGAAGGTCTCTCCTCAAGAGAATCCGACAGGAAGGAGATGATGCCAACAGCACTAGCTCCAAGAACCAAGTCTTGCTGGGCCAATAAGTTGCCGTAAATAAGAGTAGTTCCATGTCCTCCTTAAATTTGCAAAGAGACAGTGCAATGAGGCTCACTGGAGAAAAACACATATTTGCGTAGGCCCTTGGGCCAGCTGTGCGCCAGTGCGTCCATGCCAAGGGGGCCTCGTTCAAGGAGCCACACTGGGCTCTGAGTGGTTTCTTGTGAGGCCAACAGATCTAATTGTGCATGAACGAATCGACTCTAAAACAGCTGGACCATCTTGGGGTGAAGTTTACTCTTCACAGGGGAGAGTTTACTCTTCTCTCGGTTGACTTGAGATCCCAATCGGGCTAGGTGGTTGAGGACCGAGGACCAAGTCCCTGTGTGCACAAACCAACCCTTCACGAGTGAACTAAAATGAGCCAGTCATCAAGATAGTTGGGAATGCAAGTGCCCAATTCCCTGAGAGATGCAATGGCATCCTCCACGACTTCTGTGAAGATGCGAGGAGACAGGGACAGCCCGAAGAGAAGAACTTTGGCAAACCTAAAAAATGGCCTGTCACCCCTGTCCCCAGCGATGAACAGTTGGAAGCTGCTGCTTTGGGGGTGCAGGGGTAGAACCTGACCCACGCCAAGGCAGGCCTCCGTTTGTTAACCGTGGAGAATCGCTGTGCAAAGTTTTCAACGGTGTCGCCAAGAGACCAACCTGAGAAATGCACTTTTGCGCATTCCACATCTTTGCCAGGTTGAGCCACAGGTGGCGCTCCTGAACTGCTAATGTGGACATCGCCCTCCCCAGAGCAGCTCCTGCATTGTGAAGGGAAGTTCTGGGAAGAAAGGAACTGGGGTGGAGCACGGCTGAGTGTCACGCTTAGTCTCCAAGGACCAATCATCCAAGCGAGAGCACTCAGGACAGAGTGGAAGAATCCACTCAAGCTTGATGCTCTCTGCTGCCCGGGTAAGCAAGCATGGCTACCATCTCAGGCAGGCTCAGACAAACACACAACACCTGGAAGTGTCGGATTAGTCACATCATCCGCTTCCAATCAGTCAGACCCACCCTCCAATGCTACGCAAGACAACTCATCCACATCAAGAGCCCCGAAATGCCACGCTGGCCTATTTATACTCGGATGTCCAGGGCATGAATGAATGAATGAATGAAGCATTTATATAGCGCTTTTATTGTGTATTGCTATACACCCAAAGCGCTTTACAATCATGGGGGTCTCTTCTCAACCACCACCAGTGTGCAGCATCCACTTGGATGATGCCACGGCAGCCACAGGACAACGGCGCCAGTGTGCTCACCACACACCAGCTACAGGTGGAGAGGAGAGAGAGATAGAGCCAATCATGTGCATGGGGATTATTAGGCATGGCAAGCTATGCAAATTTTGCAGGTGTCTGGGCTCCCAAGTGTGATCCCTAGTGTCGAAACTTTGACACAACGTTGAAGTGACTGACTAAAAGGGAACTGCTTCTCAGATGTTTCTCCCCCCGCCCCCTCCTCCAGTGTTGCCAATGTTGTGTTTGATAGATTGTTTCAGCAATGTATGTGTTCTCAGACTTGTCAAGATTTCAAAGTCTGAAAAAAAAAAAAATCAAAAATCATAATTTGGGCTCAAACATTACAAACACCATTAAAATCAATTTTTGCAAAGTTTTACGATATGCACGCATAAGAAGAAAACAAGGTTAAGAAGTGATTGATTAATGTGATTGATTAAGATGAGTATATGTGCATGATCTGTGGTTATCTCTTATTATGGTAATATACAGATAAAGTAAAGTATGATTAGCAGTGTTATAGTCAGTGATGTTGTGTTTGAGAAAGGCAAGCAGTGTTGAGTGTGAAATGCACCTGTGCTAGTGCTGACACGGCCGCATGGCTCCTAGTGTTACATAGTGTTCAACGTGATCTGTGTGTTAGGGGAAAAAAAACAACACATAATCCTGTGAAAATAGAGATGTGAAATGATGTGATTCAGCATTAATTGGCTGAACTAGAAACATGGCTGTGAGGCATTAAGACATCTGTGATACTGAGTACAGCAGCAGTCACTTCTGTTGTGCCTGTTTATGGCCTTATTAAAGGGTGTACTGCAAGTTAGGGGTGGTTGATTGGTTTTTTTTTTTTTTTTTTCTAGGCTTGATTGTGTTTAGTTGCATACTAACATATGCAGGATGTTAATGCTTCATAAAAAAAATAAAAAACACATTACACATTTCTACACCGCTCTGTCCCTTCTCCAATAAACGCTCCGATGATTTCCTGTTTTTATGAAGCCCCTCCCTCAGAAATACACAATGGGCTCAGATTGGTTTGCTGGCCCAGTGTGTTGTGATTGGCTAAACCACCTAGTGCACGTTCAGAAATGTCATGCCCCTCACCTCAGAATGCGCTCCTGTTGTATTATTGTATCGTCAATATTGCTCATCAGTTTGAGCCCGATTGAGACCCAGAGAATATTAGTGAAGAGAATTGCACAGAAGCTATGCAAGCATGACTCTTACAGGACGCTTCAGAATTGCATGTTTTTTTGTTAGTTGGTGTTTCATACTTTTAGATATGCTGTTATTTGTAAATGCTACTGCTTATGTTAGCTTCTAATATACAGTTTTATCCTGATTAAAGCTGTAATACAGCAGAATACTTGATTGCCTTGTAGCATTTTTGTAAAGTAATTGTTTACTTTGTAACAGTAAGAAGTGTTTGCTAGCAAGTATTGCTCGCTACCACGGCAACAGAATGCACGTCCTTGTTTAATGCTTCTCGTAGCTATGTGAAAAATATCTGTCTGTCTATACACATAAAGTGTATAATTGGAACACAGTTCATTGAAGGAGCTGACAAGCTGATGATCTGAATGAGAGAGAGAGAGATGCAGAGCAGAGCATGTGCACGCATGGAACATGATTAATAGGGATGCAACGATACCATTTTTTTCAGAACAGAACCGATCCGATCCGATACCGAAAATTGTGAGTATCTGCCGATACCGATCCAATCCGATACCAGTGCAGTTTTTTTCTAATCGATGTAGAATTTCTATACTTCTCTGTGTTGACCTGATCGTCACTCTTTTGTGTTAAACACAATCTACTACATATAAATTACTTCATTTTAATGAAAAATAACAAATGAAAAAAATATGTAATCATAATCTATGACATAAATACTATTATAAACTAGGTTAATGGATAATTCAGCAGCAAAAGATAGAAAGTGTACGACTAAATCTGGTAAAATGGTACACATTGCTCTTTGCATTGTTGTAAAATACATTCATGAAAAAAACAAACAAATGCATTTATATATAAATATATACTACACAATTAAAAGACATTTCTTTTAAATCTATAGCACAGTAATGAAGGCAGCGACATATGATAGATAGGACAGAAGAAGAAAGACTATTAATAATCTTTCATTGCGCAAAAGTATTATAAAACGAAAGGGTTAATATTGGAATACAGAGCGGCACAGAGTGCTTATGCGCATCCCGAGCGCAGAATGATGCGCTTAAAGCAGCACGGAGTCACAGCGCGCAGCCTGCGCAGCCCTCCGAGTCTGCACAGAAAAGTTCAAAGTACAAAGGGAAAAGATATTGATGCGTAGTGTATTAAATCTGTGCGTTAGTTTACTTTTCTTTTAACAGTTTTAGACCTCAGTTACTGTGCGCTCTTGGAGAGAGTTTGACTGTAGTAACCGAACGCAACACGCAGTTTGACGCCGAATGGACGATGACAGACAGACGCAGCGGAGAGAAGAGTTTACCTGAACTTGAGTTTAACGACTTAAATATTCATCTGCACCTCAGATTAAACTATGGAACAGCTTCAGAACACTTGAAATATAGTGCACGGAAACTTTATAGTGCTTTATAATGTTTTTGTGCCTTTCGTGGGGCTCAACAATAACACAGAATAGTATGCGCACAATATCGGATTTGGATCGGTCTCGTCTGACCGATACCCGATCCGCAGAAAATGACCGTATCGGAGCCGATACCGATCCTGAGTATCGGATCAATGCATCCCTAATGATTAAGAACCGCTGCTTTAGAACATTGATTTTGAAACTTGTGAAACCATTAGAATCATTAGACAGAATCGTGATGCATAGATTTTTTTTCGTGCACCCCTAGTTTTGACGGCATGGCAACAACTCTTCCTCTTCTCTACCTCGCCCCTTTGTTGCATGTTCCCGGGGGTGGGGTTTTATGTAAGTCACTCATACTAGTCCCTACGAGCCGTTTTTGTAGGCATTAAATTGCCATAAATTTTAAAGACAATATCTCTATTTGCATTGAACTTTCAGCATCGTAACTTTGCTGAGTTATGCTCAAACAGGAACATTACACACTAAAAAAGTTAAATCACAATCAACCAACCCTTTAATATTAAGTTCAAAACTTATAAATACATTAGTAAAATGTAGTGCTGTCAATCGATACAAATTTTTTTATTGCGTTAATCACAGTCATGGACTAGGATTTACCTGTAAATGTGTTGAAAAAGAAATGCATGACAAACTAGTTTAAGGAACCTTTCACACTTCCGCCAGGTAAAATTATTATTTTATCATTATTCTTTTGTTTTTATTCAGCCATTATCAGCCTTTAAACTGGCCATAAAACGTTTACCAAGCCACATCGCTTCAATCCCAGTATGCATTTACCCAACTATTATCAAAAGTATTTCTAAATAAATACAACAAAACATTTTCTTGCGACCTTACGTGAAGTATTATGACAAAATGCATTATGAAGAAGAATTGGACCTGTTCTGCAGCTGCATTAGAGCTAATATTAGCATCATGCTTCATAAGACAATTTATGAGATTAATAGTGCACTTTTACTAAGAACTCACTTCAAACCACCATCTAGTGTTTGTAATAACTGCCTTTTGCGATCACATGTGGAATTTGGTTGTTTACTGTTGTTAAAATATGTTATTTATAGCTTTTTATATCGTTGCACAAATTAGCATTTCAGATGTACACATTCAGAAATATCTATCGACCATATCTATCGTAATCATGTTTATTGTTTTATATAATCTATAGTGGCTGTTGTCATGTTTATTTCTGCTGTGTAAAAGCCATGTATGCTCTGCTGAAACTCACGTTGTTTGTTATAACCGCCTCTCCGTTCTTAAGTAGCCAGCGATACATTCCAAGTATAATACACATTTGTAAAAGGATCTATTTTAATTTTTATTTGTTTATATACACTTTGGGCGGCTGCGGTACATTAAAAAAGTAGCCCAAAAAAAAACACAACCCACGGCTCTGTAATTTTTCCCGCGACTGTACTTTCAAAATAGCCCACTTGTGCCGCTACCCTGGCAACACTGGTGCTGTACCCTCATCACACAATGATAGATAACCTTCCGCGCTGCGATGACGGGAAGAAGTTGGGGTCAAACCTTATCAAACGATTAATCTGCGTTAAAAAAATATTAACGCGTTAATTAACATCTAAAGCCTAATATTCAGTTATAATCAAAGCGCCACCTGCTGGCAACAGGAAATGACTTATTTTACATTAACTTAAACATGTAATGTCTAATCTACTCCAAACTTCACATTTGGTAAGAGTCCTGGCCTGAAAACATCTACATGCCAATATTCGGTTGTAATTTATAGCGCCACCTGTTGGCAATAGGAAATGTCATGTTTTACACTTACTCAAACGTGCATTGTCCAATCTGCCTTAAATTTCTTGTTCAATAAGACATGGCCTAAAGACATCATAAAGCCAATATTCAGTTATAAATATTCCCAGCTGGCATACCCAGGTGAAAAACAAGTATTTATAGTATTCATATTTATTTATAAAACGCTTTGTACAATATAGATACAATGTAAACAGAAATGCAAGGGGTAAAATTATTTCTTTCTAAAAAAAAAAAAAAAGAGTTTTGATTACTAAGTGAACAAATGATGTATAAGTGTTTTCACACATGATCACTGTATGTAGGTCATCAGTAAATGAGTGTTGCATTAAAATGGCAGTGTTTTCCAAATTAAACAAAAGAGCTGTTAGTTTCGAATGATGTGTGTAACGTAGAGAACAGTGTTAAGAGTTTTGCAAAAAGTTTGTTTTACAATATCAAACTGAGTTTAAAGCATGTAATGTGCTTGTAGTTTTGCAGACTTGGTCTAAAGGTTAGGTACAGTATATGAGTGAATGGTTTCACTAAGTGGGCCTCAAGTATCACTTTTAGTGCCTAAGCAGTTTTAAAAAACTGTTATAGGGAGCCAATGTAGTGTTGACAGAATCGGGCTAATATGGTCATATTTCCTGGTTCTAGTAAGCACTCTAGCTTCTGCATTTTGGACCAACTGGAGTTTGTTTATTAAGCGTGCAGAGCAACCACCCAATAAAGCATTACAATAATCTAACCTTGAGGTCATGAACGCATGAATTAACATTCCTGCAACCGGGAACACTTCCCATAACGCATAATGTACTTGTTACATCATAAGAAGAATGGCATCTACGCTAATATTAGTCTGTTTATTTCTTATTCCGAGGTCACCGTAGCCACCTGATCCAGTCCGTATCCAGCCCAGATGGTGGATCAGCACCTAAAGATGACCTCTACAGCCCTGAATGTCAAGTGAGATCAGGACAACTAGATGAGCCCCAGAGACAGATCCCCAGTGAAGACCTCGTCACCTAGACAGCCATCGGGACAAGACCACAGGAACCAGATGAGTCCTCAGCACAAACTGCTGGTTTCGTCTGGCCAGAGGAGAACTGGCCCCCCGACTGAGCCTGGTTTCTCCCAAGGTTTTTTTCCTCCATTCCGTCACCGATGGAGTTTTGGTTCCTCTGGCTTGCTTAGTTGGGGACACTTAATTTCCAGCGATATTGTCGACTTGATTGCACAGATACTATTTAAACTAAACTGAGCTGGACGATGACATCACTGAATTCAATGATGCACTGCCTTTAACTGAAAATTGAGTGTTTACTATTGTCCTTTTGCATTACCGACACACTATTTTCCTAGTTGATACTGTAATGCTGCTTTGACACAATCTGTATTGTTAAAAGCGCTGTATAAATAAAGGTGACTTGACTTCATTTGACTACTGCTGTGCTGTTTGGAAATGTCAATGCCTGTTGATGCTTTATTTTTAATTAATTTAGTCACTGTATTGAATAAATACCTGGGGTTAAGTTTGTTTTCTTCTAAAAGAGACGAAAATTAATCAGATCTAGCAGTTTTTAATGCTTTTCTGTAGGATAGGGTACTTTCCCACCATGCAATACGAAATACCTCTAGTTTTGTTTACCTCCAGCTGTGCTCCATTTTCTGGGCTGCTCTCTTTAAGGCCCGAGTGTGCTTATTATACCACAGTGTTGGACTCTTTTCCTTAATCTTCCTTAAGCGTAAAGGAGCAACCGTATCTAAAGTGCTAGAAAAGAGAGAGTCCATAGTTCCTGTTACATCATCAAGTTGTTCTGAGCTATTGGATATGCTGAGGAATTGAGATAAATCAGGAAGATTACTTATAAAGCAGTCTTTTGTGGTAGAGGTAATGGTTCTACCATATTTGTAACAAGGAGTAGAATTTACAGTTTTAGCTATATGGAGTTTACACAAGACTAAATAATGATCAGAGATATCATCGCTTTGCTGCAGAATTTCCTTACCATTAACATCAATTCCATGTGACGGTATTGAATCTAGAGTATGATTTCGACAATGAGTAGGTCCTGACACGTGTTGTTTAACACCAATAGAGTTTAGAATGTCTATGAATGCTGATCCCAACGAATCTCTGTCATTATCAACATGGATATTAAAATCACCAACGATTAGGACTTTATCTGCAGTCAGTACTAACTCCGATAGAAGATCAGAAAATTCTTTAATAAAGTCTGTATGGTGCCCTGGTGGCCTGTATACAGTAGCCAGTACAAACATCACAGGGGATTTATCATTAATACTTGTTTCTCTGGATAATGTTGTAAGAAGCACCATTACTTTAAACAAGTCATACTTGAAACCCGACCTCTGAGAAATACTGAAAATATTTTTACTTTCTGTCTAATGGCCAAAGTATACTTCTTTTTAACGTACGCGTACAGTTGTACGCACAGCCTTGCAAAGTATACTTCATTTGACTAATACGTGTACACAGACGTTCGACATATGCGCTTTGCGACAATTTGCAATACCTCTCCTGGCCTAATGGGGCCAGTGTTTGCGCGATCTCTCGCCACGAGTTACAAGTCATATAAATATCTCGGTATTCTTTCATGCTACAGTCGTACAAATGAGGATATTTTCTAACCTCTTTGCACAATCTCTCGTCTATGTAGGCCTCCATTGTTGCTGTACTGTAGCTAACACGCATTCTGGTTTGTTCTGTTTATGCAGTTTTTCTTCGGCTACCTTGTGAATCGATACCCCCACGGTGCTAAATAGGAAAAGGATCTGCCGCCCGCAGTTGATTTTGATATTCTAGGTATTATCAAACGGCCAGAGTTTTGAGAACGCAGCGGACGTGGAGGACTATAATGTGATAAGAGCTCGCTCAAGTACTGAGGAGCTAAACCATTCAGGGCTTTATAAGTAATTAACAAGATTTTAAAATCTATCCGATGTTTGATAGGGAGCCAGTGCAGTGTTGACAGAACCGGGCTAATATGATCATATTTCCTGGTTCTAGTAATAACTCTAGCTGCTGCATTTTGGACCAACTGTAGTTTGTTTATTAAGCGTGCAGAACAACCACCCAATAAAGCATTACAATAGTCTAACCTTGAGGTCATAAACGCATGAATTAACATTTCTGCATTTGACGTTGAGAAAATAGGTCTCAATTTAGATATATTTTTAAGATGAAAAAAAATGCAGTTTTACAGATGCTAGAAACGTGGCTGTCAAAGGAAAGATTGCTATCAAACAGCACACCTAGGTTCCTGACTGATGAAGAAGAATTGACAGAGCAGCCATCAAGTGTTAGATATTGTTCTAATTTATTACATGTGGGGATTTTAGGTCTGATAATTAACACCTCATGTCGTTCCTAAAACTGTTTTATGGTGCTTAATTTCCTACACCTTCTACCTTATTTTATTTATTCTCAGGTAAGGTAAAGTAAGTCAAATCTCATAAGCATCTGAGTTTTTATGCTTACAAAATAGGTCACAGAAGACTTCTCCATGGTCTGTTCTGCTCAAGCTTAGAAATCAGAGTCTAACAGAGTCGAACAATGACGTTTTCAAATCCAATACTGCTCAGAAATCTCATTTCACTTGGAAAATATCACATTCATGTGAAAAATTGACTAAAGCTAAGCCAAACTTTGAACATTTTATAAAAGAGATTAAACAATATGGTGCTACATTAGATAAAATTAAGAACAAAAAAGCAAGATCTATGAAGCTTTTTGTTACTTTAAATTGTTGCACTTTACATATGAATGTTTATTTGTTTTTGTACTTGTTGTGAGTTGCATATGCTTGTACAAACCTTTGTATAATTTTTGCATAATAATAATAAAAAAATACTGCTCACAAATCTGTTTTTAGAACAGTAAAATCTTTTTTACTGTATAGTCACAATGTTATATTGAGTCACATTTAATAAAAGCAAATATACCCCCACTTTATTATTGAACAGATGGCCCTGTATTAAGCAGTATATAAAAAGTGTTTCTATTGCTCATGAAAACATTTCTGAAACATCTGTGCATTTGACAAATATTGCATGTTATTCAATTCATCTGTGATAAGAGTATGCAAACACCGCGAGAGCATCACTATCGGGAGCAGAAAGTGTATGACTTCACGTCTTCGCTTTCTATTCCGCCCCCGACTGCAAGTGGCTACTCTCGCCGATAGGTCTGTGCGGCGCTGCATGAAGTCGAACACACCTAATGAGAGACAGGACACATGACTAGGACAACCAATAGGCTTGTTTGAGATGAACTACACTAGCCTGCCACGGAGACATCAAGCCGGACACTTTCTGCTCCCGGTAGTGACGCTCTCACGGTGTTTGCATACTCTATCACAGAGGAAGTGAAATAAATGCAATATTTGTCAAATACACAGACGTTTCAGAAACGTTTTCAACAGAAGCAACAGAAACATTTTTTATATACTGCTTAATACAGCGCCATCTGTTCATGAATAAAGTTCGACATAAACATATTTATACTATTTAAATGGGGTATAAATGCTTTTATCAGTGTTTTTTGATAAACGTGACTCAATATAGCAGTGCGACAACACTAAAAAAGCTTTACTGTTATAAAAACACAGATTTGTGAGCATTATTGGAATTGAACTGTTAAATGCAACGCAAGTGTTTGTCATCACAGAATCTGACCAATGAAAATAATGTGCGTTGTCATCAAGGCTTTCGCAGCTGATTTTGAGCAACTGCAGCACTTGACCTCGGCGGCTGGTCTCGTTTTGCTCTCGCGGTACTTTGATGGCACATGTGATCGCAAGGCGACTGCAGCGCTGATCAAAGTCGGACAGATGTTCTAACCAGAATGCATTGCTTTTGTCAGGTGGCAGCCGATCTTTGCGGTGCCGCATGAAATTGAACAAGCCTATTGAAAACATGACACATGAACCAAAGAACCAATCAAAACATGATATATACACAAGGCAGAAATATATGAGGAACAAGGGAATCACATGACAGAACATGACTGTGGCCAAACTACAAAATAAAAGCCATGAACACAATGAACAAGAAACAAAACCCAAACCCCACGTTACAAGCGGCAGGCGCCGACTCAGATGAACTACAGTGAACGCCACTGTCCCTGGAGGATCAGGGGACATGTGTGCAGCCCAGACACACAATATGGCGACCACCATGACAGGAAGCACTGTGAACAAAGTAACGACTTCTGTGACAGGTAATGCTGAGTCCGCTGGGCTTGAGTGCACTGAACTGCAGTGCCTGCTTCACAAAGTCCCAAAAAATTAATTAAGTCCACAGCAATAAAAAGAGATTAAAGAATTGTCCGAAGTCGCTACAGATAGCCTTGTGACATATGGGTGTCCCGAGTTCAAATCCCGACTCGAGGACCTTTCCCATTCCCACCCCTCCATCTCTCTCCCACTTCGCTTACTCTCCGATCATAATAAAGGTGAAAATGCCAAAAATAAATCTTTAAAGAACTGTCCAGAAAATTGGTGTGGAAAGCCAAGTCCAAAAATTCCTGGGGTGCGGTCCTCAGGGAAACGCTGAGATCCTGCTAGATGGTCAGTTGTTCTGTTACGTTGGACTTGAGGAAACAGGCAGAGGCAAGGATCTATTTGCAGGTAGTTTAACTAAGTGACAAATTAAACAAAGAACTAGAACAAAGCATGAGCAGAGTAGCAACCATAACATTCAACAACTGATAATACATACAGAACTGAAGCAATGAACTAATCAGTAACTAACAAGGAGATGGGTGTGGTTCAATGAGTGTCCATGACAACAAACAAAGGGGAACAGAGCAGCAGGGAGACTTGAGGGGAACAAGGCAACAATGAAATACAGAACTACAAACTAAAAGTCCAAGATGCAGACACGGGGAATATATGACAATCTGAACAAGCTAATCAAGGTCTTCTAGATTACTAGAAAGTTACTGGCAGGAAAGTTTGATCAAGGTTGGAGCTAAACTCTGCAGGAAAGTGATTGTTTTATTCCCATGAGGGAGCTGTACACAGTCTGTCAAGTTTATCTCCTCACCAAAGCATTTAAAATAAGCATTCAAGAAAGAAATGTATTCCTATAAAGGTCCTGAAGATAATAACTCAAAAGCAGTAAGTGATTTTTGTTTGATTTAAATTAACAGCAGAGACAGCAGTTTGTACATTATGTAGCTGTCACACGAATCAAATGCAATTTCTTTCCTAGCTGTTTACATTCACAGACATAACCGATAGTGTTTATATGAACTTTTTTATGTTTTCGACAACCAGCTTTCTGTGTGGATATGTGCACTCAGAAAACAGTGTATCAGAATTTTTCAATGATATGGCTTTAAAACACATGCAAACAATACACTTTCATGATGTCAAACAACTTCAATATTGCGTGAGCGAGATAAACATGATAATCAAAACCAAACAGAAGCTTCCAAGGCACTCTCTTCTGGAAAGGGGGCGGGGAGCAGCAGCTCATTTGCATTTAAATATACATGAACGAAAATAGCATGTTTTTTACTTTTGTTAAAATGGTAATTTTCAGCATGGAATAATAAATGATATGTGAGTATGAAACTGCTCAGTCACATTCTAGGAACATGTCTGAAACTTATATTAAGGAGCATAATAGGTCCCCTTTAAGGAAACAGGAACAGAACAGATCTATAAAGTAAAAGTCCATATAACAAAACATGAGCACATAACTATTAAAGAAGTATTTTTTTAATAAATCCAAACTCAGAGCACCTGTAAAGTGTTTACTGTGTTTAATTGAGCCACACAAAACACTATGAGCCATGCCGTTACTTTGAAATGCGCAGTTTGTGCTGCCACCATGCAATAATGTTGGCAGTTCTTCTTAGCATTATGAAATTTCAAATTATACTAAGCAAATCACAACTTCCTGTTAGCTCTCTAATGTCACTAATGGAAACGTCTTGAAAACAATATGTAAAGCAATGTGTACAATCTCACTGAAAGAACGCACAAAGAATAATGGCTAATATTGTATAATCAATAGTCATACTGTGCTGGGAGAATAAAAACAAAATACAAATAATTGTATTACACTAGATTCCCCTGATTATTACAAACCATGGCTATTAGTGTGGCTCATGAGTTGCTCCCTAAATCAAGCAAATCACCTTTTCCATTTCAGTTAGGATGCTATCTTCAAGTTTAGCTGCCTTTTGTAGAAAGCAGACGGTGAGCAGTTCACTGGGGTGTGAAACGGATCTTTTCTCATGCTTTCTCAATTAGTTGACTAGAGAACGTCCTTAAGGAACATCTATTGATGGGTCAGAGACACAGCAGCCATGTCCTCTGTTCTGCTTGCCTTCACCACTTCCTCAGAAAGTGTGTGTATGCATAAATACAAGCTGGGAGCCTTCATGATTGTCTGGCTGCTGACAAGGAGCGTGTGCGCGTGTGAGCAGTCAGATAATGTCACAGTGTGACAGAAGTGAGAGTGTTAGAGACAGAGAGGAAATGAGAATAGGCCCCAATGCTCACAAGAGTACACACACACACACACACACTCAGCATGTGACTTGGTGACCATGTTCTAGTCCCACTAAACGTGACACAGTGACATTGCATAAATCACTGAAAACTAGTTGTTATTTTCAATGTGTGAATATATTGTTTGTTTGAATCACCATACCCCTAAATAAATAAATACAACTCCAGAAGTATTTAGCCCCTAACTCAGTATACTTTGTCGAAGCACATTTGGCAGTGATTCTGTTATTCGTTTAAGCTCTTTGAGGTTGGAAGTTGTTCCGTCAGAGGACTGTAATTTTCAGTTCTCTCCAGGGATGTCCAGGCTCTGGCTGGATCACAGCAGGACGCTACCACTAGACATTTTTTATACTACTTCCATTTCAGAATTGTATGATACTTTTAGTGCACAATGAATAAATAAATAGTCAAGTCAAATCAATGCTATTTATATAGCGCTTTTACAATGCAGATTGTGTCAAAGCAGCTTTACAGTATTAAAAGAGGGAAATAGTGTGTCGAAATAGTGTGCCATTCCCCTCTGGCCAGACAAAACCAGCAGTAAATAAATACTTAAGTACTGTTTTGTCTTTTAATGGAAAAATTGTTAAAAATTGTAATAAAAAAATAAAATGATTTTCAACATGATTAGAATCGTTTTTTTGTTTAATTGTTTGTTTTTATGACTTCATAGGTAATGTTGTAGTTGTACAGCAAATGGGAAAACCAAAGGGAACCTTCATACACGGGAGACCTTGGCTTTTTAACTTTAAACTTTAAACTTTAAATCAGCATCAATCATGTGAGGGATAAAATGGCTTTAAAGCTGACAACATTCTAGTATAGTAGTTTACAAGCAGTGATTCACAACAAAACTAGAGTTCCTTTTACTACTAATTATGATTTTACTATGGTCAGATAAGTAGTTAAAAAGTTGGTGGTTAAATGAAAAAAAGGGCATGTGGACAAGCTGCAAGCCGGTGCATGTGGCACTTATAGCCAATGGTACGAGCTGCTGTACGGATACATGTAGTGCAGCAGCCAATCAAAGCAGGGCTGGGAGGAGGAAGTGGCCAATGGGGGGCAGGCAGTGGCGGTACATTCCCCAGCTCTTAAGAGGTTAATGAGCAAAGCTACTCGGCTTCCTGCCAGCACGTCCAGCAGCTCAGAGACGTTCCCACAATGAGTGAAAGCTGTATCACGACAGGACTAGTCTAATTATACACCCACAGAGAGAGGGAGAGACAGGAGGGGGTCACAAAGGGTGAGCGAGCTGAAGTGTGCGAGTCCCTGCGCGTGCGTGTGTGTGTGTGTGCGTGCATGAAACCAAAAGAAAGCAGAGCAAGCTGTAGAGAGAGAGAACGAACGCTCGCAGTGGGTGAGAATACAGAAGATACAGCACAAGAGTGTCTAGGTGAAGACAAGATAAGGAAAAAGACAGTTTACAGCATCATGCTGGATATTTCTGCCTGCTGTGCTGCTGCTGCTGCTTTCCCATGATCACTCAGTGTATTTCTCACCATAAAAAGACACCCAAAGAGGTAGGACACTTTTGAATGCGTGTGCTCATGTTGACAAGTGTGACAGTTGACAAGTGTGTCTTCGAGACATACGGGAGTGTGTGAGGTATGTTGTGTGGCTATTCAAGCAATGACAAGACAATGTCTGAGTCAAAGTGTGTGTGAGTGTGTTCTTCAAAGTCACCAGCTTTACATTAAAAGCACAGAGACAGGGTTCGTGATGTACCACATTTAGAGGATAGCGCTGAAATTGTTGGAAACAAGCAAGCTGATGCGGCCTCAGCCGCTCTCAAACAAGGCATGACTGATCAGTGTGTTTTGTTTTACAGTTCTGCACTGTCAAAGTGAAACATGCACTTCTTATCGTATGATCTATTTCAAACTGCTCTGACCCTTTAAATGACTCTCCCTGGCGTAACTTCATGCAGTAGGTTTAATTAAGGCATGTTTTAGATTTATAACCTAGATCTGACCATCGTCAGGCATTCAAGAAAACTGCCCGGACAAAATATTTTTTATGAAGTATGTGTATATATGTTGTCGTTATTATTATTATACATTTCTTTAAACTTCATAGCCTTTTATTTTATATTGTTCAAATGCACGGTATATAATGCAAATGTCATTTTTGCATAGTGATTTGTTTTTTGAATCATCAAAACTTCTAATCGGATTTACGTATCTTAGTATTTTTTATATTGGGATATCTTATAGATTTTTTTTTTTTTTTCAAAATATAACACTATAGCTGTCAGTGATTCTCAGGCAGCTGCTGCCTCTTTAAGATGTCTATTTTTACAGTAGCATTCACACACACGTGTGTGTTTGAGAGAGAGAGAGAGGTGGAGGCAAGGAGCAGGAGTGAGTCTGTGGGTGTGTGAATAGAGTAATTCTTCTGGTTTGTGCTTCTCTATTACAGACTTAGGCTGTCAAGTGTCTGCTGGTTAGTTAATCGTTCATTCTGCAGGTTAGTCCAGTCTCATGACTCATGACTCACTCATAAAAGACTACTTAATGTTATTTGAATCAGTGATTTGTCTTGTTTTCCTCTGTGTGTATGTGTGTGTGTGTGTGTGTGTATATATATATATATATATATATATATATATACAGTCATGGCCAAAAATATTGGCACCCTTGGTAAATATTATCAAAGAAGGCTGTGAAAATTAATCTGCATTGTTAATCCTTTGATCTTTTATTTTAAAAAATCACAAAAATCGAACCTTTCATTGGATAATAAGAATTTAAAATGGGGGGAAATATCATTATGAAATAAATGTTTTTCTCAAATACACGTTGGACACAATTATTGGCACCAGTAGAAATTGTTATGAGTAAAATATCTCTGAAGTATATTCCCATTCATATTCACAATTTTGAGCACTCCAGAGTGATTATGAACATGAAATTATCCAGCCATGGCTTCCTGTTTCACAGAAATATAAATAGGAGGAAAAACAAAGCCCAAATTCCCTTAATCATCATCACAATGAGAAAAACTAAAGAATATATTTCTGATGTGTAGCAAAAGATAATTGAGCTTCACAAATTAGTGAAGTGGCTTTAAGAAAAGAGCTAGAGCAGTGAAAATTCCCATTTCCATCATCAGGGCAATAATTAAGAATTTCCAATCAACATAAAATGTTAGGAAACTGCCTGGAAGAGGATGTGTGTCTATATCGTCCTAATGCACGCTGAGGAGGAGAGTTTGAGCGGCTAAAGACTCTCCAAGGACCACAGCTGGAGAATTGCAGAAAATAGTTGAGTCTCGGGTCAGAAAACCTTAAAAAAAAAAAAAGTCAAACAGCACCTACATCAGCACATGTTGTTCGATAAGGTTTCAAGAAAAATTCTCCTCGCTCATCCAAAAACAAACTCCAGCATATTCAGTTATCAGACACGACTGGAACTTCAAATGGGACTGGCTTCTATGGTCAGATGAAACTAAAAAATGAGCTTTTTAGCAGCAAACACTCAAGATGGGTTTGGTGAACACAGGGATAAAAAGTACCCCATGTGTACAATGAAATATACTGCTGTATTTTTGATGTTGTGAGCCTATATTTCTGCTGGAGGTCCTGGACATCTTGTTTAGACACATGGCATCATGGATTCTATCAAATACCAACAGATAAAAAATCAATAAGTGACTGATTCTGTTAGAAATCTTATAATGGGCCATGTTTGGATCTTCCAACCGTACAATAATCCAAACACAAACCTCAAAAACAACACAAAAATGGGTCACTGAGCACAAAACCAAGCTTCTGCTGGTCATTCCAGTCCTCTGACCTGAACCCTGTAGAACATGAGTGACCTGAAGAGAAGAAGCAGCAACATGGAGCTGTGAATCTAAAGGGTCTGGAGTGATTCTGGATGAAGGAATGGTCTCTGATCTCTCGTCAGGTGTCTCTAACCTCATCAGGCATTATAGGAGAACATTTAGAGCGGTTTAACTGGCAAATGGAGGTTTCAAAAAGTATTGAATAAAAGGGTGCCGTTAATTGTGGCCAATGTGTATTTGAGAAAAACATTTATTTCATAATGATATTTCCCCCATTTTAAATTCTTATTATCCAATGAAAGGTTAGATTTTTGTGATTTTATTTTATTTTTTAAATAAAAGATCAAAAGGATTAACAATACAGATCAATTTTCACAGCCTTCTTTGATCATATTTACCAAGGGTGCCGATATTTTTGGCCAAAACTGGAACAAAAACAAAACTGTTACTGGAGTTTAAAAAGAAGAAAATGTTTTAGCAGTGCACAATATAACATTGCATAATATAATGAAATCCTGTGTTTTTATTTTATACTGTAAGTGGTAAAGCAATTTCATTTTAAGAGATAATACTCTTATTTTATCAGATAGAGGAATGCTTTTGGTAACACTTTAGATTAAGGAAAATATATTCACTATTAACTAGCTCAGTAAGTTTTTATTAAGTTTTTTTTGTTTTTGTTTTTTTCTCAATAAACTCCTAAATTGCTGCTAAATAATAGTTAGTAAGGTAGTTGTTAAATTAAGAGGTATGAGGTGGATTAAGGAATATAGAATATGTTCATGCAGAATAAGACATTAATATGTGCCTAACAGGTACTAATAAACAAACAATATGCTACTAATATGCATGCTAATAAGCAACTAGTTAATAGTAAGATTTGGTCCTTAAAAAGAAAGTGATACCATTCTTTTATACACACTAGTTTATTGTTTTAGAAAATAATGACTCATTTATCACTGATGTAGATCTTCCATTTTGTTTTATTCCATTCATTTCACACAACAATTAGTTCATTCACCTATTTGCTTACTCATTTGTTCATTCATTCATTCATTCATTCATTGGATGGGTTAAATGCAGAGCACAAATTCTGAGTATGGGTCATCATACTTGACCACATGTCACTTCACTTTCACTAAATTCGTTTATGTCTGGCTGCGCAAATCATTTTACTCCAGACTCAAGGCAGGTTTTGTTAAAAAGTTAAAACTCAAGGATGGATCAGTTCTCATTGTTCATGATCCAGCTGCACCTCCAGAAGAAGTAAGTCTCATACTTTATGTGTTTTATAATTATTTACAAATCGCCTTTGCTCTTCCACAGAAGAGAGGGGCGGGGTGAGCAGAGCTCATTAGCATGTAAAGAGATATACAGCAAAACGAGTTACTGTGAACAGAGCTGTTTTTGACAGGGTAAAAAGGGTGTTGTTTTTCACGACCACTGAGACCATTTCAAGAAGACCCTAAAGAATTATACCAACTTGTGGACAATGGGCATCCGATGTCCCCTTTTCCCCAGCCACGACAAAAGCAGACTTACTTTAAGATCATTCTAAGGTTAAATACAGATTTAAAATCATAACAAGCTATAGTTTAATAGCTATGATACTGTTTTTGAAATCAAATCTTTGCATAGCTATGACAGGAAACACTGGAAACTAACAATGCCTTAGAAAAAAATAAAGCATATACATAAACCCATATAGGAAATATAAGAGTTATCGGATAAGCATGTTATAAACTTCTGAAACATTGGTGTTTCATATTTTAGAGCAGTCACTGTGGGAGTGTGTGTGAAAAAAATCAGATGTAACCCCCTTTGTAATCCTTAACATTTTCATAAGTAACTGTAATTTAATTACACATTTTTTCTTAGTAACTGTAACTAATTACAATTACTTTTATTTTGTAATTAAATTACGTAATTCTGTTACATGTAACTAGTTAGTCCCCAACACTGATTAAAACACTACTTAAAACAATATAATCACAGAATACATAAATAAACATTTTTATGTATATAAAAACAAAAAAACATTCATATGAATGAAACTGTAAATAAAGAAACATGTTGGGCCACCATGTCATCGAGAGAACATCAAAATCACAGTGGGCGAAAACAAAATCATTTGTTCCAAATGTACATGGTGCTCACGTTAACAATGTGACAGCTGTAAGATCACAATGCCATCATGTGCCCATCAAGCATACTAATTTAGACTAATCAAGGCATGTTTGTGTGTGTGTGTGTAAGGCACGTGGTGGCCTCAATGATGAAGATCTACAGAGATCAGGATTTCTGTAAGAGCGTCACTGATCTGACACAGCACATAAGAGCACTACCTCGTAATCCTGTCTGACCTTAACTACCAGAGGTTTACGTACTAAAACACTATTCAATAATCTCCTTGTGTAAAATGTGATGCTGCCATTACAGAGGCTGTCATCTGAACAACTGTAGCATTTCAGGAGAAACACACATGCATAGGCAAAATGCTCCGGATTACAATTCTTAGAGCCTATTAAATTTCTTTTTTGCAATAAAAGTTGTCAAATTATCCCCAGTTGTACCATGTAAAATACTTCAGTCTTACACATCTGCAAGCAATCGGATGCTTGTTACGCATCTTCAAGCATTCATATTCTGTCTTACTATCATCAGCAAATCAGATGCATGTCACTCACCGGATTCTGTTCATCGGCCAATCAGATGTTTCACTACACGTCCTCAGCTAATCAGAAGCTACCTGTCTTCAGACAGTTTATTGGCATATGAATAAAAATGTTCCGTATTTATTTATTAAAGAGACACACACACTTGCTTGTGTCCCATACATCTGCCTGTGATCACTCCGCTGTTTATTTGTTTGTTGGCCTTAAACATCATAGAAATCTCTGAGAAGTGGCTTTATTGTGAGCGCTGAGCACTGAAAGCTTGGCCAACCATGTGTACGATTCCACTCATGTGTGTAGTCAATTCTCAACACATGCTATGTATGTACTGCACACTTGTTTTATAGCTGCCTATATGCGTGCATAACCATCTACAAAAATCACTATTGCTGTGTCCAACATTTCTCCCTATATTTTATTTAGTATTACATATACAGAAAAACAGAAGAAACCGCGATGGGACAAATTCATTTTCAAGCACTATAGGGTGTCAGCATATTTTATAGTGGTCTCTGAATTCTGAGCCAACAACTCTGTTCGCCACATTCATCCCCTCATTTCTACCCACAATGACCTCAGATTGCGAGCGTATATCGACTGTGCGTGCACCAAAGCACTATTTCCCGTAATCCCGTATTTCCCGCCTGACAAGCTGGAAGATGGAGTGTTTGGAGCTTTCTTATTTCTGCAAATCATCAAAATAGAGAGAGAATGAGTTTTAAAATAAATGATGTTATGTGGATTTTTCAGCCATTAACTCACCTTACTGTTTTCTTTCAGTGAAAAGTCACATTTTAGTAAAGACAGGGCACGGGATGAAGTTTAATTAAATAACATGTATACATATGAAGACTTGTGTCATAAAAAATGTCACTCCTCAACCTCAAACCTTAATCAGCAGCGGTCTAGGATGAAATTAACCGACTCGTGAAAGATGGCTTAGATGCTGCAGCCCTATTTATACCATCAGGGCTCGGCCCGTGCTTTGAAGACAGCTTTACACCCAGAACTCAACTAATCCTGCTTTGGCCTTTCAACTATCAGAGGATTAGCAATGCTATCTCTTCGCTATCTCTTCTCCTCTCAATGGATCATTGATTGTTTCAGTGCAAGTCAATTTGTTTGATACCTAACTTGTTTAATCTTACTAGCAATATATCAAAATACTCTGCTTCTACAATATTATTCTAATAGGCAAGTATTATAATTATTATTGTTCATACTTGGAGTTAAGGGTTTGAGACAAATTCCCGACCCTAAGCATTCAATTTGGCACATAACTTTCCCTGCACTGTTTGTGCTACAGACATGACTGACGCCTCAAATCAAGCAGTATATGCATGTACCATAAAGAATGAAAAATTGTACAGTCATGTGATTTGATGAGCTCGCAAAAACAGATGTGATGTGTTTTCACTAGACCCCAGTTATACACAGAATATGGTAACACTTTAGTACAGGGACCAATTCTCACTATTTACTAGTTTCTTATTAGCATGCATATTATTAACATATTGACTGTTTATTAGTTATTATGAATATTCTGCATGACCATATTATACATCCCTAATCCTACTTAATACCTGCAAATTAGGAGTTTATTGAGACAAATGTCGTAGTTGATATTTTATTAATGGCAAGAACTGGACCTTAAAATGTGACCCAGAATATACCTATGAGCACCAGTCAACGAAATTATGACTACAAAACAAAACAACTCTCCACATGACATCAGCGCATGGCAAGCAAAAACAAAAATTAAAAAAAAAATGCAAAAGCCTCTAAGTGTCGTTTGAAATGTTCTCCTTTTTTTATGTTTTTGTTCAGTTATGCCTTTCAAGTGAAATTACTGAACCTACACATAGGAGCCTGATAAAAATTCTCATTAGAAGAAGATAAAAAAAAAAATATATATATATATATATATATATATATATTAGGGCTGTCAGTCTATTTAAAATATTTTAATCGCATGATTATCATAAGTTAACTCATGATTAATCACAACTTAATCGCACATTTTTATTTGTTCTAAATGTACCTTAAATTAATACTTTTCAAGTTTTTAATACTCTAATTAACATGGGCATGGACAAATATTGATGCTTTATGCAAATGTAGGTTTATTATTAGAGAAACCATAGTTAACATAGAGCGTGAAGACTAGACAAAACATAGACATAGATGTTTTTCAAAGAACTTGTTCATGTCTATTAGACACATGAAAAAAGAACATAGAAAATCAGGTTCCCATTACTTCTCTTTCTTTGCACTGACCAATTTACTGACACAAACCTGTTTACATTTCCGCAGGACAGGGCAGCTCACTTCTTCTGAACATGCAAAATGTACATTTATTATTTATTATTAGATTTGTTTGCCTCTCTGTGCCCACATACTGTATTTTTATGCAGCTAAATTTTCAATAAAACCTTTTTAATTGATATATTATACTGTTTCTGTTGTCAGACAACGGAATGAATATGAAATAGTGACTGAAACGCGACCCATTAAGACTCAGCTCTCCCTTCCAAGATGTTAATCTGCACAAAAATCCTGATTTATAATTGAGCCATCGTCTGATAAAATCAAATAGGCTACACATAAGGTAAAGACAGTAGCTGTGCTATGATTTCGGCTATACTTGCATGTAAAATTACCACCTACCATCAATTACTCAATAAGTACCTTGGTCCATCTTTATTCCCCCAACTTGAGTACCGCATAACTTATTCTGTACATTAACTAATAGGTGTATACACCAGTACTTACATAGTAAGTATATGGAAATATGACTGTAAAATAAAGTGCACCATTTTACATAAACATTACACAGGAATTACCAGTTCTTCAAACTTTGTAAGCACTGTTGTGGAGATCAATTTAGCATTACCAGTCCAACACAAGCAATTGGGTTCCACTTTATATTAGGTGGCCTTAACTACTGTGTACTTACATTTAAATTAATCATTTGGTACAATGCACTTATTGTGTACATACACGTTTTTACATTGTACTTATATTTTTAAAAATACCTATATGTAATTACATCTGTAATTCATTTCTGTAATTACATTTATAATTACTCTGTTGACCCATCCTTTACACCTTAAAGGAACACTCCACTTTTTTTGGAAATAGGCTCATTCTCCAACTCCCCCCCGAGTTAATAAGTTGAGTTTTACCGTTTTTGAATCCATTCAGCCGATCTCCGGGTCTGGCGATAGCACTTTTAGCATAGCTTAGCATAGATCATTGAATCCTATTAGACCAGTAGCATCGCGTTCAAAAATGACCAAAGAGTTTCGATAGTTTTCCTATTGATAACTTGACTCTTCTGTAGTTATATCGTGTACTAAGACCGGCGGAAAATGAAAAGTTGCGATTTTCTAGTCCGATTTTGCTAGGAACTATACTCTCATTCCGGCGTAATAATCAAGGAACTTTGCTGCGTAACATGGCGCAGCAGGTGCAGTGATACGCAGCGCCTGAAAGTAGTCCCCAGCCAGGTACCTAGTTATAATATAGCTGGGGACTACTTTCAGGCGCTGCGTAATATCACTGCACCTGCTGCCGCGTCAAAGTTCCTTGATTATTACGCCGGACTGGGAGTATAGTTCCTAATCATATCGGCCTAGAAAATCGCAACTTTTCATTTTCCGCCGGTCTTAGTACACGATATAACTACAGAAGAGTAAAGTTTTAAATAGGAAAACTATCGAAACTCTTGGTCATTTTGAACGCGATGCTACTGGTCTAATAGGATTCAATGATCTATGCTAAGCTAAAAGTGCTATCGCCAGACCCGGAGATCGGCTGAATGGATTCAAAAACGGTAAAACTCAACTTATTAACTCTGGGGGAGTTGGAGAATGAGCCTATTTCCAAAAAAAGTGGAGTGTTCCTTTAACCCACCCTTAAACCTACCCATACCACCAAACCTGCCCCTGACCTCACCTGTCTCCCACCTCAATAGCAGCAAAAGTGTTTTGCAATGCAATATGACCACAATAAATATATTGTACTTATTTTTTGATACAAGTACATAGTAGGCCACCTAATATAAAGTGTGACCAGCAATTGAAAAAAAGTCCCCTTTTTATTAGGCAGGGTTAGGACTTACCAAGCGTACCGTATATACCAAGAACAGTATGTGTTTTGTTTGTTACCACATAATACCACATTTGTGCGTAGGTGCTACACATTTGCCATGTACATATCATTAGTAAGTATAGTAATGTGTCTTATTAGCAGTGTTGGGCACATTACTTTAAAAAGGTAATTAGTTATAGTTACTTCTCACAAATAGTAACTGAGTTAGTAACAGAGTTACATCATTATTAAAGTAACTAATTACCAGGGAAAGTATCTATTGCGTTACTTTAAAAAAAAAAAAAAAAATTTCAAATGTCAAATAACTTGGATGCCCCCAATATTAAATATGTTAAATGAATGAAATGGACTCTAAATAGAATAAATTATTATTATAAAACATTGTACACTAATCTACACTATTTTCATATTTCTGTGGGACAATGTGAGAGACGCCTATCAAATTCAATATATTACTGTAAATATTATCAACCAATTATATATATAAAGCTTATGTTTGTAAAATGGCACAGTTTCTTTTAAATATCTGACACTTAGCATCAGTCAGTCAAGCATTATAATATGATATTATGATAATTAAGCATTATATGATGATAGAACTTTAGTAATTAGACTAACCATGTATGAATGCATATTTGTCATGTTGACTGAACTTAGGACTGGTGGTGGTGCTTAAGATATTGTTTGTCATTTAGTGTTTCGATTAAAAAAAGGAAGAAAAAAAAACAAACAAACTAAAAATAATACTGATAAGATAAAATTACTACGAATTCTATAAAACGCACTAAGGATTAATGAGCTGCTGGGTTCATGAATATTAATCATGTTGTCTGCGTTAGCTCAAATTGATTTGCTGTAATCAAAACAGGGATGACAATAGGTGAGCGCCAGCCAATGAGATTGTCGTTTGCGCATTAGTTCCGCCCACTACCAGAGAACCTGCCAGTTCTTAAAAGCTGAAGAATTCCAAAGGAAATCCGTTATTTTGACAGGAAAATACAACAAAGAATATCGTTTACATGTAGCGCGTCAATTCTGCATGTTATGAAAGACTCTCTTGCTCTGTATCTTTCTTTGCGTGTGAGACAAAGCAACGGCGAGTCATGCGCCTTCACACTAGAGTTTACGGTTCGTCAAATACAGCTACACTGCGCATCCATTCAGATGAACTGAAAAATAAAATGATAATAATATTATAATAAATTATAGTAATGCCGCATTTTATTGTCAAAAAATAATGCCGTTAGTAACGCCGTTTATTTATAACACCATTATTCCCATCACTGCTTATTAGTTACCATATACGGATACTGTAAGTTTGTACCCACATTTACCATGTATATATTAATAAGTACAGTAAAGTATCTAATTAGTTAAAACGAGTGTGCCATGAAATATGTAATGTAATGTGTGTTGTAAAGATCGCGAGTGAAAACAAAAGAAAAAGAAAATGCTTACAGCGGCATGAGATCGTGACTGTCATGTTAGCCTGATGGGACCAAACTTCCTCTGTAAGTGATTTTAAAACATAAGACAGTACCCAGATTTGAAGACTACAATAAGATTTCACTTCTACTGTTAATAAAATTTTGGTAGGCTACTATGAGATGGATAGCTTAAATGTATAATTCATATGGGATACGTGTTATTTTTATGGTATATCAAAAAGTGTATTTTTTTAAATGTCATTGTTGGTAATGGTACATTTTACCAGTATTTACCATACTTTCAAAACAAAAATTTAAATAGGAAAAATATGAAATATGAAAATAATTTAAGAAAAAAATGTGTTTAAAGAGAGAGAGAAAAAACAAACAAAAAAAACAACAAGATTTGGTTTTCAAAAAGGTAGATCTGGAAAAGGGGGGGTCGTCTTATATTCAGGTTAATACGGTACCTTGTGTTACCACTCATTTGCCTGTAGGTACAAGATATTTACCATGTATGTACCAGGGAAGTGCACGTACTGTAAAATAAAGTGCTTCCTTAAATCCACCTGCCAAATACTGTATAGGCCAAAACAGCTCTGATGCATCAAGGCATGGACTCCACAAGACCTCTGGACATGTCCTGTGGTATCCATAACCAAAACATTAGCAGAAGATCCTTTAAGTCCAGGAAGTTGCGAGGTGGGGCTTTCGTGTATCGAATTTCTGGGTCCAGAACAACCCATAGATGCTGCCATCTCTTCCCTAGGTAAATGACTCGCATAAGATTTAAAAATGTGATTCATCAAGCCAGGCAATCTTCTTACATGGCTCCAGTTCCTTGCACCACTTTTGGGTACTAACCACTGCATATTGGGAACTCTTGCCATTTTGGAGATGCTCTGACACAATCCTCTAACCATCACTATTTGGCCCTTGTAAAAATCCCACAGATCTGTTCACTTGCCCGTTTGTCCTGCTTCCAACACATGTTCATTGTTCACAAATATCCCACCCATTGACAGGTGCCACTGTACCTGTATAATCAATATCATTCACTTCACTCGTCAGTGGTTGTGGCTGATCATTGTATATTATTCGGTGTACTAGTAATGCAGTGCTAAACAAACATCTGTGAAAAGTTTGATCATTCTGTCCATGGATCATTTCAAGTGTAGCCTATATAAGGAGCAGTCAGTGATTGGCTCTAGTCAAAAGAGACAGTAAATGTTTTGTGGTCATTTTCATTTCAAGATAAACAACAGCTCAGCTCTACAATCTTTACCTTAATTACTAAATTACCCCAGCATTTCCCTCTACCAAACTGCCTTACGTAGTTTGACCCCATCCCATTACTTAGAGTATAAATAGCTATACCTGTAGCAACTCTAACCCATGCTTTTGCAACGCAGTCCTCACCTGTCTTAAACACACTTTGCTCCCAAATATTATCAGGTATGATCAAAGACACGGCCTGCCTTTTATCACCAATCCCTTAAAGAGAGTTGCAACATTCCCTGGACGGTGGGACATTCTCAGTTACCTCAGTCCCCAGCTCCAAATTCCTTCTCTCTCTTGCTGAATTTGTATAAGCATTTGGAAGGCACACCAAGGTTATTTACTTAATATATCTAAAATATATTTCTCTCTCTATCCTTGGGTGGTAGTCACTTTTACACTTTTTCTTGTTCGTCACCAAATCTGCAACAAGAGGCATGCATCCCATACTGGGGCACTCTGGAGTTTGGCTTCTACATCAGAATCTTCCTAGGCCGTCTTAACATCTTCTGTGCCATTTGCAGATTCTCATTTTATGTTTGGCCCATTCAATCCCCTCAGCTCATTAGTAGAGACTGCAATACTTGAATTGGGTGTGTCTGATGAGGGAGAAAAACATAATGTACAGTGGTGGGGGTTCCCCAAGACAGCTTTGAGAAGCACGGATCAAAAGTAGGCAGCATTAAAAGTCAATCAATTTTTTTTTTTTTTTTGTTGGAGTCTTCTGGCAAAACAAATAGCACTTTGCAGTTCATCTAACCTTTGAATATAAAAGACGTCCCAAAATACTATGTGAAGCCCATAGAGCTAATTCACCTACTCGACAAACTACATTGCTGTGATTGGATAACCTCTTGGCATATGAATAGGCATTACATTGAAGTGTTTTGAAAACGTTTATGATATACTTATAGATACAGATGCTAATATTCAGATCTGCTCCCATTTCATCAGAGGTTGCTGCAATGACTATTGTAGCCAAAAACAGATATGTCTGTTGGGCGAACGGATGCAATATTCTTGGAATTGGATTAGCTCTGAACTCGAGTCAAGCCACGAGGTTTAGCATCTCCTTGTGATCAATCCTATTTACTATTATTCATTAATAGTATGACTGGTTGACTGGACAGGCAGGTGAGCTTGTTGGTCTCTTGGAAAACAAGTTGGTCTCTTGAAACTAGAATTTGTGAACAGAGAATCCAGAAATCAGGAAACCAACGTTCTGTGGGAGTACATTACTTCACTACATCATCTTGTTTCTTCTCTTAAATACACTGAAGCTATCAACATTGATGAGGAGACAATGGTCAGTTACTTAACGCGTGAGATTTACCCCTTTTCTCAGATGGATATGTGTTTGTCCATTCAACATTATTATGGGTATGATCAGTGCTGGATTAAGTACCTCCAATTTGATACTGTTAAGTGCTTTGACACAATCTGTATTGTTAAAAGCGCTATATAAATAAAGGTGACTTGACTTGACTTGACTTCCTCTGGATTTTTTTTTTCCGCGACTAAGCGACTAATACAATTTTGGTCGACCAAGCCTCTTCTTGTCCACTAACGGTCAGTAGACTATTAGGGGGCAGCCCTAATTTATATGTATTTACAGTTTAATCTAGCTCAGAGGAGGCATGGATGCATTTAACTTGCAGTTACAAATGCATAAATAATGCATTGTATAAAACCTTGAATACTGACATTTGAAATGATTTAAAACATGACAAAATTGTTGAAATGTGTAAAGAGGGAATGAAGCATTCATTCAACCAATTCGTTCAAAAAGCTGATTCATTCAATAAGGAAACTCTGTCCTGTGTGTTCCTAGAGATGCAAAACAGTACTGTGATCTTTGTTTGGAACTATTTTCATTGGCAAAATTGAGCGAAAATAGACAATATTGTGTCTAAAATGTAAGTCACTTAATGCAAACTTTATTAAACTTGTATAAAATCAATATTACATTTGTTATCATGCTGATATCTGGAGAAAAAAATGGCACTCTTTGTGTGAACTAAATTAACTACGTATATTAAATTATATAAATAGAAAAAATGTACAGAGGCCCTTTTGCCGTCTACAATTTAGAATGCCTTGAATTTTAATGATTCTAAATGCATTTTAATTGACTAAATCTCGTAGTGTATGCGTGCACTCTCTGTGTGTGTTTTTTGATATTCTCGATAATGTCAGATCGCACATTGTTAACACAACACTTACAATATTATCGCAGATGATATATTGTATATTACACACCCCAGCCTTGACTTGAGTGAAAAATGAAATCACACGCAGTTGTCCGTGCACTTGTTTGCACATGAGCAAAGGTGTTTTTTAGGAGTCTAACCTACAAGTGCCAGACCACTGATTCGTCAGACCTGCTTTTTTGCAGCCTGTGTTCTTCCGACTTTATTTTGTAATAAGTAACGAATATGCTTGAGGGAAATAAAAGTAAATATATACATTTCAATCACCATTATTTATGTAGTGCTTTTTAATTAAACAGGGAAATAGTGTGTCAAAATAGTGTACTGTTCTCCTCTGGCCAGACGAAACCAGCAGATTAATTATAGGCTGCAACAAACTCAGATTGTCCAGAGGAATCATCTGGTTCCCGTGGTCTTGTCCTGATGTCCGTCTAGGTGACGAGGTCTTCGGAGGGGATCTGTCTCTGGGGCTCATCTAGTTGGCATGGTCCCCGCTGACATTCAGGGCTGTAGAGGTTATCTCTAGGTGCTGATCCACCATCTGGGCTGGATACGGACAGGATCCGGGTGGCTGTAGTGTCGATCTGATCTGATCTGGATCAGACTAATATTAGCGTAGATGCCATTCTTCTTACAATCTAACAAGTACATTGTGTGTTATGGAAGTGTTCCCGATTCCGGTTGACCTAAATAATGCAGCCTAACAATCCAACGGATTTGAATATTATAAATGTGTTAGTGTGTTATGTGTAAGCCAGGCTAAAGAGATGTGTCTTTAATCTAGATCTAAACTGACAGAGTGTGTCTGCCTCCCGAACAGTGTTAGGTAGATTGTTCCAGAGTTTGGGAGCTAAATAGGAAAAGGATATGCCGCCTGCAGTTGATTTTGAGATTCTAGGTATTATCAAATGGCCAGAGTTTTATTTTTTTTTTGTTATCAACTTTTTTTTACATTTATTTTCACACACAACATCATAACATAACATTAATTCAAAACAAACAAAACAAAACAAAACAACAGACATATAATCAGTACTTTAAAAGTCCAGTCAAAAAGGAGAGAGAAAAAAAACAAAACAAGTCATTCCTTTATATAATCGAGTATGTTAAAGAAAAAACCCTGCCAAGCATCAATAGTAGAAGGCTTAGCCCCATTAATTTGTGCTGTTGTACATTCACAAGTCACTATTTTCAGGAGGCTATTGATTCAATCCGACCTTACGTGAAGTATTATGACAAAATTCATTATGAAGAAGAATTTGACCTGTTTTGCAGGTGCATTAGAGCTAATATTAGCATCATGCTTCATAAGACAATTTATGAGATTAATAGTACACTTTTACTCAGAATTCACTTCAAACCACCATCGAGTGTTTGTAATAACTTCCTTTTACGATCACATGTGGAATTTGGTAGTTTACTGTTGTTAAAATATGCTATTTATAGCCTTTTATATTGCTGCACAAATTAGCATTTCAGACGTACACATTCTCCTCAAGAAAACCACATACAGACCATATCTATCGTAGTCGTGTGTTTATTATCTTATATAATCTATAGTGGTTGTTGTCAAGTTTATTTCTGCTGTGTAAAAGCCTTAACATGTATGCTCTGACTGAAACTCACGTTGTTTGTGATGTTACAACCGCCTCTCCGTTCTTGAGTTGCCAGGTATACATTCCAAGTATAATACACATTAGTAAAAGGATCTATTTTAGGCGGCCGTGGTACACTACAAAAGTAGCCCAAAAAAACGCAACCCACGGCTCTGTCATTTTTCCCGCGACAGTATTTTCAAAATAGCCCACTTGTGCCGCTACCCTGGCAACACTGGTGCTGTACCCTCATCACGCAATGATAGATAACCTTCCGCGCTGCGATGACGGGAAGAAGTTGGGGTCAAACCTTATCAAACGATTAATTTGCGTTAAAAAAATATTAATGCGTTAACATTTTTAGATTAATCGCAAATTTAGTTCTTAATGTCTGAAATTAACAGAGGCCCTGGTTATCATATATATCACCGCAAGAAGACCAAGAGGGTTGGACAAATGGACGATTTCCGCATACAAAATTAAAATTGTGCCATAAAGGTGTACTGTTACAAAATTTGAAGGGTCCTCCTATCAGACATTCAACCGTTTTCTAGACTTTAATAGAATTAGCCACAACTGGACCAAATTTATAATGATCACCTTTTTACCTGTGCCAGTAAATAAAATATCTTGGAGTCTAAATGGCCAGAGTTTTGAGATCGTAGTGGACGTGAAGGACTATAGAGGAAATTAAATTAAAATACATAATTAGGAAATGTAGTGGAGTAAAAGTTGACAGAATTATAAAAACTCAAGTAAAGTACAGATTCTCCCAAAAAATGGAAACAGGACTGAACTACAAAATAAAAGATATGAAAACATGAACATAAAACAAAACCTAAAACAGCCGTGACAGATCCCCCCTCTATGGGCGGCTCCTGAAGCCCAAAAGGAACACCCACCCCAAAACAACAACAAAACCCAAGAAGTCCAGGAGGGTGGTGAAGCGGAGGTGGAACAGGGGGAGGGATGGAGGGCCAGGCCCTTGAACGGGTATAGGACCTGGATCAATGGCAATGGCAGACCTGGGCAGTAGAGCCATAGTGGACCTGGGCCGTGAAGCAGAGGCAGGTCTAGACTGTGGAGCAGAGGTGGGCCTGGACCATGGAGCAATGGCGGCCTAGAGAGGTTAGCAATGGCCTCTATGGCTGTAACAGGACAAGCAGAGAGTTTATGGATGGCCCGCTTGGCAGTGACAAGATGGGCAAAGTGTTCATGGACAGCCTCCATGGCTGTAGCTGGACAGGCTGTGAGTTCATGGATGTCCTTCATTGCATGATAGGACAAGGCAGAGAGTTCGGAAGTGGGCGCCATCACCTCAGGAGGTTCTGCAGCGGAAGCCGCCACCTCTGGAGGCACTGGAGTGGATTCATGGAGGAGAGGCTTCTGAGGCAAAGTCGTGGATAGGAGAGGCCTCTGGGACAGATTTGTGGACAGGAGAGGCCTCAGGAGTGCAGTGTGCAGCCCAAACACTCAGGATGGCTACCACCATAACATGGAGCACTGAGGATAGGGGAACAGCCTCTGTGATAGCCAGGCTTTGGCGTAGCAGACATTATGTGAGCAGGTGTTGTTGTAGCAGACATGAGGTGAGCAGGCTCTGACTTGGCAAGCGTGACGTGACTTGAGCAGGCCCTGGAGTAGCAGGCATGACGTGAGCAGACACAACGTGAGCAGGCTTTGGCTTGGCAGGCATGGCGTGAACAACTCCAGACATAACTGTTGGCACGTGAAATTGCTCCAGTGTAGCAGTCATAATGTGATGAGACTTAGTGAAGTGCCGTGTTCCTCCTTTACATCACCCACAGTGAAAGCAGACCCACTCAACAATAATGCAAAGTCAATATATTGCTCAAGAGTCCAATAAGGGGTGTTGCGAGGCATGAGGTAATTAAGATAATCTTTAAGTCCATGTTGAAAAATGTTCTTTAAAGCCACATCATTAAAACCCACCAAATGGCAAAGTCCACAAAAGCTTGCCACATAATCCTCTATGTAACGATTGCCTTGACAAAGGTGAAACAAAGAAACTGCTGGGTCCATTGTAATGGTTGTGTATTCTGTAACACACAGTCCACTGAACGGCAAGTTTAAGAACCCAAGTGCAGTTTATTTATTCAACATAAATAAAAAAACAAAGACTTGACTTGACTTGACTTGACTTGAACACTCACAGAGAGCAGGGTCGCATACATCCAATATACGACAAGAGACAATGGCAACATGAGGGCTATAAATACCAAACAAAAAGGGTCACATGCAGAGTTGGGTATAATGCGTTACTGTATTCTAATTACTTTTCCTGGTAACTGCAGTAAAGTAATGTGTTACATTTTAAATTTATGTCATTTGATTACAGTTACTAATGTCAATAAAATGACATTACTTAAGTTACAAATGCAGTGGTAAAAAATAAAAAATGAAGTAAAAATCATGTTTTGCACATCAGTATGCCCTTTAATAAATCACTGAAGAATGCGAGCTAAAATGCAGAAGAGTCCTACAACATTTAGATGCAATGAAAGGTTGCCTATCATATTTCAAAATGTTTCACTCAACATATTTTAGTCTGGTATTATAGTTTGGGAAAAGTTCAACAAGTGAATGTGTACAAGTTTGTGTCACAATAACACTGTAACAATATAAGTAAAAAATAAATGACTCATTAGAATGAGATCATCCGCTGGATTAAGCCGCGTCGGCATCACAATTCAAGGCTTATTCTTCACAGTGCGTCTTCTTCCAAAAATGAAAAGTAGCCAAAATGAACTTGGATCTTTCTTTGTTTACAGAGGTGATGTGGACATTTACATGTTCATGTGTCTCAAGCTTGGTTTCGCATGGATGATTATCTTATAGCGCACTATGTGCGTGGGCGTGATCACATTATAGGTGAGCTCAGACGGGTAAGACTGTACCTCGTGTTGGTTTTATATGGATTATTTTATCAGAGAATATTTGTTTTTGATGTGACTTCATTTAATAATAGACACTTCAAGCTTTCTTTAGATATACTGTATTTCTCATGTCATTTTCGTTCATTTTAGTGACTCGTTTCAGGAAGACGCCTCAATCGCGTCTTCCATGCAAGTTCAAAAATTACAACTCGAGCGGAAAATTCGCATGACGCCAATCAGCGAAGAGCTTCTTGACACGTCCAGTTGAATCAGACAGTGGAAGAGAGCATTATTGTAGCTGTCTGTTATTATATAGGTATGGAGCATAGAAAACAATTAGGCTAAAATCAGTTGTAATGGTAGTTGTATTTTATTAGCATGGCTACAAAGATGCTGCTATCGATAGTAGAAATAATAATAATATCAGTGTATATATAAAGTAGTAAAATGTAACACACACATTAATGCAGGATCCTATCGTTACTCATCCTCCTCTGGATGGTGCTGTGAATCCAGACACGTTGGCGTTTGGCTTTCCATCATATTTGGGACTTTCACAACAGGTACAAAACAGCGATTGTAGTTATCTCCACCATAGTTGATCGCGCTACAATTTTATTCGCGTGAGTGACACGAAAAACAGTAATCTAGAGCGAGTGACGTGACGTGACGTGATGCACATATTCACTTCGCGTCTGGTGTCCTCCCTGTCCGTGAGAGTGATTTTGTGATGGCACCATGAAGCGTTCTTAACTGAACTCCGATCCAGGAGTCACCATTTTTTGTTTGTTTAATGCCAGTTTTCATTCTTACTGTATATCACCACCTGGGGTGGTTGTGCAATTTTTTATTATTATTATTTTTGAAACAGAAAAAAATAGAAGTTCTGAGAGAAGAGTTTCAAGTTATAGAAAAAGGTGGTTTGTGGAATTAAGAAACAATAACAGCAGCAACAACAACAAGCTTTTGGAAAAAAATTATCCAAGAAAAATCATGTCGGATCTTTTTCCAACTTTAATATAATATTAAAACCATCAAAATTCACATACCAAGCAAATATTTTGAGAAAAAAAAAAAAAGAAAATCTAAAATTACCTAGCTAAAAGTGTGTACACCCTTTTATAATTGGGCAACTAATCACATTCAAATTGATTTGAACAAACAAGACATAAACAAAATACAAGGCCTTAAATATACTATGGCAAACAAGGAGACAGTCACAGAGAGACAATCATGAATAAAACTGCAAAGGACTACAAAACTCAACACATGTAACAGGAAACTAAGGAATAAGAACTATAAAACTTTGAAAGTCCAAACAATTAGGGAATATGTACTGTAACAAAGAACCTTAAGAACTTAGGAAAGTGAACAAAAAGGAGGGTGGTGGAGCAGAGGTGAACCAAGGGGGAGGGATGGAGAGCCAGCCCATGGGGTGGAAGAGGGCCTGGACACCAAGGCGTAGCAAGGAATCAAGGTGGAACTAGAGACCAAAGTAGAGCTGGCAGAACTAGAGACCACCAGGGAGATGCCAATGGAGCAGGACGACACCAGGGCAGCACAGGTGGAGCCGGATTTGAAGCAGAGCCTGAAACCAAGGCGGAGCTAGTGGAATAGGGACCAGGGTGGTGCCAGAGACCAGCAGGGCAAAGCAGGAAACTCACACAGAGGAACCGGTGGAGCTAGACACCAGAGCAGCAGCAGAGCAGGAGACCAAGGTGGAGCCGATGGAGCTGAAGGGCAGAGATGACAACCAGGGTGGAGCTGAAGAACACAGATGATCAGGAGATAACAGCTGGCTGAGATCATGATAGAGCTGGCAGACCAGGGATGTCTTCCACTTTGCTTTCAGAAACATTTGCAAACTTCCCTAAGCACTTCCCCTCGGGGGAGTCTACGCTGCCATTTTGAAATACGCTCCACTTTATGAACTGGAGGAGGGATGTTTATATGCAAGGGAAAAAAACGTATACTGGAAATGCAGAACCAGAAGTTCACATAAGTTTGGCACCTGTAATACAAAAAGCTGACAAACACCGTCAGGTCTAATCACATGGGTGTATACATAGGCAGAGCATGTGTAAGGCTGGGAAAGGCTTAGCTTAGTCTTCCCCTGGCCACGGGTTAGAAATTAATGGGGGCTTGGGACAAAAATGCCACCACATTTGTCAAAAGATATCCTTGCACAACTGAACTAAATCTTTTACAGCTGTCATGAATAAAGTGTAAATGAAATTAAAAGTGTCAGTTGTGGCATTAAAGGTAGATCTGCTCATGTCGCATCATATTTCTTTTTACAAGTCTTTACAGTGTTGCGCATTATAACCAATGGCAGTTCTGCTTATTCTGTTTATAATTCTGCTTAAAAGCAATAGCCAATCAGGAGGCGTTCAGATTAGTTATCACTGAAAGTCTTGATTTTTGTTACTACCTTTGGAAGAATACAGGTCCTGGAGGGTGAGCAGTGTGCACTGGCATGACAGTGTGCACAGGGAGCACAGTGATTCATTCAGCAGTCTGGACTGTCCATTGTAGTTTTCTGATGTCTTATTTGGTCTCTGCATCCAGAATGATATAGATATACAGTAGATGAACACAGGACAAACTCGATGGAAGCCCATGCTGGGGTGTTCCTTCTGAAGTTCACTATCATTTACACTACTTTTAGCATGTTCAGCTCCAGGTTATTATGACTGCACCAGACAGCCTGACATTCAACCTCCTGTCTGTATGCAGACCCATTACTGTCCTGGATGAAGCCAATGAACATGGTGTTGTCTACAGAGGTTCAGACTGCTCAAAGGATTATTGGTGCTCCCCTGCCAAACCTCCAAGAACTGCATACATCCAGAGTGAGGCTCAGAATATCACTCCGGATTCCTCACATTCAAGCCATCTCTTTTTTGAACTTTTGCTGTCTGGCCGGTGCTACAGAGCACCGAATACCAGGACAGCCAGGCACAAAAACAGTTTCTTCCCCCATACAATCTACCACATGAACAGTTAGATGTTCCCCTTTCTGCAGTAAAAAAATAAATATCTGCAATAACCTTATATTTATTTGTTACCACCCTACATCCTAGTACATCCCGACATCTTATTCTATTATATTCCTATTCTATAGCACACCTGTACATACAATTTATTTAATTTTTCAATTTATTTTTCAATTTTTTGTTTATTTATTTAAATGTGTATTTTATTCACATCTTATTTTTAATATCTGTGTGTTGTTGTTGTCTCTGTGTATTGGAAGCTTGTGACACTAAAACAAATTCCTTCTATGTGCAAACATACTTGGCAATAAGGCTCTTTCTGACTTCTGACTTAAAGACGTACAAATCCGTATTGATGAATATTGAAACCGTGGCATTAATATTGTTAGTAAAATTGTCATTGTTGGTCCATGTGTTTCTGTTCATGAGGTTTTATATATTGCTTTTATATTTTGTATAAAACGGCTATGTTTAGGTTTGAGGGAAGGGTTAAGGCATCTAAAATGTATCTATAAAATGGTAAACCTGCAACTATAATAATATGTTTATGGTTGTAAAAATTGCAAATACTTTGTTTCTTTTCTTTAGTTCATAATCCCAGTACTTAAGAAACACACCCTTAACTCGTGTCTTTTAGAGAACTACAGACTGGTTTCCCTTCTTCCTTCCAAAAACACTTGAACGAGCTGTGTTCAACCAAGTCTCTGCCTTTCTCACACAGAACAACCTCCTGGACAGCAACCAGTCTGGCTTCAGAAGTGGACATTCAACCGAGACTGCCTTGCTGTCAGTTGTTGAAGACTGGCAAGAACTGATTCCAAATCTTCAATACTTATCTTGCTGGTACTGTCTGCTGCTTTTGACATGGTTAACCACCAGATCCTCCTGTCAACCCTATTGGCAAAGGGCATCTCAGGAACTAGTGGTTTGAATCTTAACTCTCAGATAGGTCCTTCAAGGTATCTTGGAGAGGTGAGGTGTCCAAGTCGCAACATCTAACTACTGGGGTGCCTCAGGGCTCAGTTCTTGGACAACTTCTCTTCTCTGTCTACATGGCATCACTAGGTTCTGTCATTCAGAAACATGGCTTTTTCATATCACTGCTATGCTGGTGACACTCAACTCTACCTCTCATTCTATCCTGATGATCCGACGATACCTGCTCGCATCTCAGCTTGTCTAACAGACATTTTTTGCTGGATGAAGGACCATCCCTTTCAACTGAACCTTGCCAAAACAGAACTGCTTGTGGTTCCATCACACCCATTGTTTCATCACAATTTCACCATCCAGTTAGGCACATCAAGCATAACTCCTTCAAAAACTAAATAAAAAGTTATGATTGATGGTCAGCTTACTTTCTCAGACCACATTGCTAAAACTACCCAGTTCTGCAGATTTGCTTTATTTAACATCAAGAAGATCAGGCCCTTTCTTTCAGAACATGCTTCACAACTCCTTGTTCAAGCTCTTGTTCTGTCCAGGCTGGATTATTGCAATGCTCTCTTAGCAGGACTTCTAGTCAGTTCTATCAGACCTTTACAATTAATCCAGAACGCAGCAGCAAGATTAATTTTTAATGAGCCAAAAAGAATGCATGACACACCTCTGTTTATCAGTTTGCACTGACTACCAATAGCTGCTCACATAAAATTCAAGGCATTAATGTTTGCCTACAAATCCACCTCTGGCTCTGCACCCCTTTACCTAAATTCATTACTTCAGACTTATGTGCCTCTAGAAGCTTGCTTTCTGCAAGTGAACGGCACATTATTGTGCCATCCCAAAGAGGCACAAAATCACTTTCACAGACTTTTAAATTAAATTTTCCCTCCTGGACCTGCCCAACTCAATCTGAGCAGCTAAATCCTTAGCCATCTTCAAGAATCGGCTAAAAACACATCTCTTCCATCTTTATTTGACCCTCTAACTCTAGCACTCTCTATTCTAATTCTATTCTTAAAAAAAAAAAAAAACATGCCCCTTTTAGACTTGCATTCTATTAATTTCCTAACTGCTTGTTTTTCTTTAAAAAAAAAAAAAAAAACTAACACTAGCTTTTCTATTCTTTTTGTATTCTATTTGTTTTCTTTTTATTTATTATACAATTAAAAAAAATAACCTTGCTACGTGTACTGCGTTAAGCTAACTGAGACTTGTCATAGCACTTGCATATCTTTGCTCTTTTGTTGATTTTGATTGCTTTCATGTAAATGTAAATGTAAATATAAATATATAATAATGTTTACATTTTAGATGGTGTCAATATATCCATATTGTAAGTTTCAGCATCTGTCGATCTATTCTGTAAGGCAAGAGTACAATGCTTTCCAGCTTTAATGAGAAATTTGATGTATAAATTCATGTGTCAGTTGGATGACTCACATAATGCTATTATAATGTTGTTGTCAAATCTTAGTGGGCAATACCTGTCACCTATGAGAAAGCATTGGTAAAACTGTCTCTTGTAATGTGTATTGTACAGTTTTGTTTTGTTTGTGTGTGTGTGTTTTTTTTTGTTTTGTTTTTGTTTATTTTGTTTTTGCTAATGGGCATTGAGTCTGGAAATAAAGTTGAATGAATGAATATCGAAATGTAAAAAAAAAAATATTATTTTTTTTTTGGTATGTGTAAATGTAATTTTTTTATATCTCAAAAAGCACAGTTAAATGATGAATATAAATGAATAAATAAGATCTGTAGATGGTGTCTTTTAGAGAAAGCATGAATATGTATGAAAGATGTTTGGAAACTTCAGCTCTCAGCCCTCTCTCACTATCATCATATAGATTAACTATTGTACGCATACTCACTTCAACACACATGCAACTCTTTCAAGGGGAGACTTTCAGGGTTTCCCCAGTGAGCTACTGGACAATGATGACCTGTTTCTATGTAAATGTATATAAAGAATGAATGATAGTACATTTATGTATTATTCCATTGACCCAGGCAAATTATTTGAATCAATTTACCATGCTCAGGCTCAGCTTACCAACTGCTCACCTTTGGCGAATTTCTCTGTATTCATCACACAATGTAATCAGACAAGATTAAATGATGGCATATTGTGAATGTAACTTAAAGGTGACCTATTATGCCCCTTTTTACAAGATGCAAAATAAGTCTCTGATGTCCCTAGAGTGTGTATGTGAAGTTTTAGCTCATAATACCTCACAGATCATTTTTTTATAGCTTGTTAAAATGGCCACTTTTAGGGCATGAATCAAAACACACCATTTTTAGGTTTGTCCTTTAAATGCAAATGAGCTGGAGCTCCCGGCCCCCTTTCAGAAGAAGATGGAGCTTCAAGAGCTCATGCTTTGCATGCCGGAAACAACAAAACAGGTCAATCTCATAAATTACATCACCTGACTAAATTGTTTGAAACGCTCTAAAACTTTTCAAATTCCATAATTGTAATCAAAAGCAACACAACAGTTCTGTTTCAATGATTTGCAATTCAATCTAGTCCCATCCAAACAAGTATCTATTTAAAGAGTGTAACAAAACAGGTCAATCTCATGCACCGAGAATGTCAGAAACTCACAAACGTAGCGTTGGTATTGATCCCTCATTCAGAATCAACCTTTGCGAACCTTTTACACTTTGTTCCACAATTTAAGCTTTATTTCATAAATAACAGGAGGTGTCTGTCAAGCCCCAAAACTGAAAAACACTATAACCACTAAAAAGGCACCATTCTGTACTACATTCCAGCCTTCTGAGTATCATATATACACTTTATTATTTATATATAGCTTTATTATTATTTCATTTTTAATTATTTGTATTTGCCACATGTACCAGGAAAGACCAATCATAACCTTAAAAAGTATACCAGTTATGTATTAATTGTTAATAATACCCCCCCCCCCCCCCCCAAACGAAGTTTTATTTTGTTTTTTAAAAATGGGATTATCATTCATTTTTCTGTATTGTGTTATATTTTTAAGCTAGTAAGTGGTGTGTGATGAGTGTTGTGGAGCAGGTACAGTTGTTCTGCTTTGGGTCAGAAAGTTCAGGGCCCGCTGTCTCCTCCTCACCTTCACCTCCGCTGGTCTTCCGGAGAGTTCTGCTGCATCATAAAGATTTCAGAGCTCAGAAACATGATCAGCCCAAAGAAGTGCTGAACACAGGAAAAATGATTCACACACCGCACAGAAATGTAGCTGCACCTCTAAACATTTCATGTTCATTTGCTATTTCTTGAATTTTAGCTGTATTATCAGGTGAACATATTTGCAATGAAAAATTTATTCTCATTAATTTTGGGAGTATACGAAACATTATGTTAATTTTAAAATAATGATATCACACAGAAACTCACAAATGCTTCCTTGACAACATTATACTTTTAAGCTTTTCACATTTTGGATTGGACCAAAAGTCATTTTGCACAGCAGATTCAGTATGTTCCAGTTTCAGAAGGAAATGCATGAACCAAGGGATGACATTAAAGATGAATCTAGGTTTCTACATAACAAAGAAATTATTTTATTTTTCTTTCTTTTAAAAAAAAAAAAAAAATACATATACTGCCCCTAATAAGTCATAAATGACATCACCTGTCTAAATTGTTTGAAACGCTCTAAAACTTTTCAAATTCCATAATTGTAATCAAAAGCAACACAGCAGTTCAGTTTCAATGATTTGCAATCCAATCTAGTCCCATCCAAACAAGTATCTATTTAAAGAGTGTGCCAGTGTTCTCGTCTTCAAAGAGAACGCTGACTCTGCATCTGCTGGACAGGAGTGGTGTGTGTGTGTGTGTGTGTTTGTGTGGTGAGAAAGAGAGATGTAGTGTACAGTTTTGGTTTGACTCAGAGGTTTCTGTGACACCACAGGCTCTCAGAGATAGAGGGTTTGTGTAGGATGAGTCTTCTTTAACATTTTCTCTCCTACTCCCGTCTCTTTCTTATTCTGCCCTGCTCTTTTGACACATTTTTTTTTTATCTTCAAACTCTTATACTCTTTCTCACTCCGTAGCTTCATATCTCAGTTTCTCCCACTCATGTGTTACCACTGTAAAAAAAAAATATATATATCTTTTTTTTTGTGTGTGTGAATTTAGTTGATTCCTGTCAGCTAGTTGTTGTACTCTACAATTACTCATTCATTTTCACAGATGTAGTTCATTACAATTATTTGACAACTGTATGCAGTGAACAGGGAGAGGAAATGACAATGCTGTAATAGTGTTGTTGTTGGATTACAATGACTAGCTGTGACTGCATTACAGTAGGCTATTCTTTTCTATATTTACAGATTATTGCAGACCTGCCTGGGCCTTTTTCTTCTTCTACTAAAAGGTCAGCTCACCAAAATAGTATTTCAAAGCCTTTTATTTGTCTTTCAGATTACGCAATTACTGTGGATCAATTCATAAAAATATGGGATTCTTTGACAAATAATTATCATTAGTAGTCATACACTATGGTTATGACAAAAATGTCCAAGAATTGGCTCTACAGCTTGACAATTTTCACAACAATTTAACAAATTTCAATTTTTTTTTCCTCGATCAGGTTCATCTCAAATTTGAATACATCACACCTGCAAACTCCACACAGGCAAAACATGTTGTAGGCAGCAACGTTTTGATGTAACACCAGTGTCTACGGTAACACCCTAAACTATAAAATGACTAAAAACATTTTAGAGTTCACACGTTTTGACAGAAAGTGTTATAAAATGTTAAACCTCACATCAGCATACTAAATGATTCTGTATGTTATATATAATTGGTCTTAACAAAACACTGCTTTATTAAAGAACATATGGAGGTATGGCCTATTTCACTGACTGAATGGCAAGTGTCAGCAAAAGTTGAAGAGTTTGCTGGCATGATATATATTTGAATTGAATTTCACTTGAAATCTTTGTGTTCTACGTTTCACTGCTTTATTTTATTCTGTTGTTTTTGTCATGGCGCTTATTATCTGGTGTATATTTAGCCCTGTGTTTCATTAGTTCTTGGTTGGTTGTTGTCTTAGAGTATGCACATGTATGTATATTTGTATCGAACATTTATGGAGCAACAGACTGTGTGAAAATAAATCAAACAAGTTCTATTTTATTTTGTTTAAAAATCGTATAAATGTACGAGGTCGCAAGGGGGGCCTTTTTACTCCACACACGGGGGAAAAGGCTGACCAGCATGGGGCAAACGGCACAGAGTATTGATATAAATACTTTAGCTAATATATTTAATAATGTTAATACTTAAAATCCCTTTTGCAATGTTTGTACTATTTTCCACTTATTTTGATAAATAAAATTATTTGTTTTTCTTCAACAAATATACTGTAATTAAAATATTTTAATATAAAACATATATATAAATTTACAGTAGTAACAACAAATGATTTTTTATTATATGATATGATTAATATCATATTTGTAAATATGATAGTTTCATTATAAACTCGGTGATTATTTCATTATTCTTAATTCTATATTTACCATCTGAATCTAACCATGTCATGTCAACAAATGGAAAAGTCAGCCATCTATTAATTATCATGTTAATTATTGTGCCCCAACAGCAGGGGCGCTTTTTACCGATACTTTGTTATTGAAAAACTGTTGCTTTAATTATCTTAAACAAAACTGAAAATTATTTAAGACAACCTTTGTCTAAAAATATATGCGATAATGTTAGCGATTCTCATTTGCTACTTAAATCTACAATGTTTTAAAAAATATCAAATATTAGATCAAGTAAGCACAGAATCAACTTTGCACTACTGCCCGCAATTATGTCAAGGATCAGCCAAATTTGCACATGCATCTTAAAAAGCTAATGTTTTGGAAAGTGCTACGGCAAGTTTTTGTACCATCTAGTGGTTTAGAGGAAAAAAAAGGCCTCAGGATGCCTTTAGCCCTGTAGTACCCTATACCTCTTGACAATAGATTTTTGTAGATAAAATACTGAAAAAAACTGAGAGGACTTTTACACTAGTGTTTTCAAAATGTCCACCACAAAAGAAAATATGGTGCTGGTTGCATGGTATTTTAGGTTGCAACCCTTTTTTTAGTTGAAGGGGTTAGTTCAGTTACTAGACAGGGGTGCGTTTCGTTTCTCACACGAAGACAGGCATGTCCACCGAACTCTACCTTAGGAGGTTGCTTTAGGTATACCTTCTTACGTGCAATGTTACCAGGTGCTGTCCATGGCGGTGGTGCTGATTTGGCTGATATCGATGGCCTGAGAATCGATTATTCACTCTGTGTAGGGGCTGCTTCAGTGCATTATGTGAGAAAGCTGTGTTCTTTATAAAAGAAATTGCAATTGAGAATGTTTTTATAAGATCCCACGAGTCCTGATAAATGCAAAGTAAATCCAACCCTGGATATTTTATATAATTTCGAAATGAGTGAGCGAACCCGCAACCTCATGCCCAAACATATCATTCCTCAACCCACTACACTAACTAACTAGCATTATGCCTTCACAGGCCTTTGAAAGGGTCATTTACAGCATATTATTATAATATATTTGTCATAGTGTTTTCATTTACTCCACAACCAGGGTTGATTGCCCAGCAGCCGCATCAGATTATTGGTGTAATTTTCTCATTTCTGTTATTAGATGACATGTTCAATAAAAACGCAGAACGCAAAACATATAATCTACTATAGAGAAGAAAAAAGGGAGAAAGAGGGGAGCCCCCAGCAGCTGAATTTCGGGGCTGAGGGGGTAGATCCATGAATAGAATTAATGAGGTTTGTGCTGCTTTGGTTGTTTTCCGCAATTTGATTGTCCAGGATCCACTGGATTGAGCTCACGATAATGGGCAGATGCAGGGTTGGTTCAGGCTCAGCATTGGAGATCTGAGAGGACTGGAGGCGGTAGAGAGAGTTGGCGTTTAGGTTCAGTTGTAATGATCGGCCTTATCGGATGGGAATGTTACAATTGATTAAAATGGAGTCAAATTAAATTTGGAAATGAACCTGTTTTCATCAGGTTTTTACTGATGTTCCTCTCATTGCTTTATTTTAATACTCTAGAGGCTTAGATGGTCTTTCTATTAAGAGACATCAACTGGTTTCTCAATTTATATACGGGGCATGCAGGCTACAACGTTTTTTGCCCATTTCACATTCCCTTACAAATCCCTGGGATTTGTCTATAGTTTTGCTTATGGGTCCTACGTTTGAGCCTTTATAATTTTTGTCTGATAAGGTGTTGTCTCTTAAAAAGGCCTTGTTTAAGAGAGTTGATGATTAGCATTCCTTGTCGAATTGTCCTGTATTTATAAAAAAAAAAAAAATGCTAGTGTGTGTGCAAACTGTAACTGTTATGTATGTGCGGTCTGTGAGGGAGAGAGAGCGGGAGAGATAGAGTATGTGCTTTCCGTACATAATAAATAATTTTGTGGCAAAAACATGGACATGATCTGTCGTTTTTATCATATTGTTTACTATATTTATTTGTTTGGCCAGTGTCATTGTGGGTTTTGGTTATTTTGCTGTTGTAAGACCTTTGAAATAACAGAAATCATTTGGCGCATATGGTCATGTAATGCGGTCAAGAGCTGCCTGGAACTACGTTCGCCGTGCGTTTCCCTGAAAATAATTGCACCATCAGACAATGCACAATAGCCAGCCAATCAGATTCACGCATTCAACGGCCCCATAGTATAAGATGTTTATATACTGTACATGCTTATTTATTTTTTGTTATTGGCTTGTTGGTGTGGCAAAGTATTTTGGCAGCTACTTTTCATTTGGCATTGTGCTATATTGTTCCCATTGCATAATGTTAATACTAAAAGGAACGTCTAGACAATTACTGTTAGTCTGTTTCCCTGAGTGGGAACAAGATTCTGCATAGCAGTTTACACACTCTCTGTTGCTTCATGGGCTCATGCCTGACTTCTGAAAATTGGAGGTTTGATGCTGCCAAGCAGAAAGTTATATGGAAGCTACCACGTAGCACCTTGGTAGCATCGCTTTTGCGCTATCAACCAATAAATTAGTGTGATTCTATTGGGCTTCCAACCATCTGACGCGGGTTACATTTTTCAACTTCCACTATTTTTTCCTCCTCATCCTCCATTTTTTAAAAATTGGATTTTCAGTGTATATGAGGCTACCCAGCATGACGCCACAGAAACAGAAACCAAACACAACAAAATGTCTCTCGTGGCTTGTTTTGACTGGTTAATACACAAACTCTAATTAACGTAGTTTGAAATGAACATGGAAGAGATGCTTTACCATTGCACATCTGGTTAGAGACAATCATTAAACTATGTAACACAACACAAAGCTGTGTTTTAGAAAAAAAAGTCAATGCATCCAAATGCTCTGCCAGAGTGGACACTAATCACCATAATAGTGACTTTTATGAAACAGCTATGCTCATGATTATTCCACAATGCAAAGCAATAAAGTTGGAAATTTTTTGTCAGAAAATGGCCCTTTTTTCACCAAATGACTTACTAATACTATTTTTTTCTTCTTCTTTTTTATGGATAGAAAATCATCTAAACTCCTGTAAAATGTTTACAGTGTAATGATGTGTTTGAAACCGGAGTATATATCACTATCTATCTACATGCTTATCACGTATGTAAATGCATATGCTCAGAACTGAGAGTGTGTGTTTGAGAGCGATAGCATGAGTGGGAGTGTGTGTAATTACCCGTCTGTTACTGCATGTGTGTGTGTTTATCCCTTTCACAGTGAGTAAGGCGAGTGGGCGACAGCAGCAACTGGTCTGCCTGTGTGTTGTTGCACAGCAGACATGCCTCACACTGCACGATATTACTCATTTCCTCAGTCTTGTGTACATGCACACACACGCACAAACTCTCACACTTTTTCACAGTCAGCCTCACAGCCTTTCGACATGGTGTGACACCACATTTTGCCCGTAGATTTGCACACACCATTGCCTTACTGGTGTGTCTGTGTGTGTGTGTGTGTGTGTGTGTAGAAGAGCTGCAGGTGTGATGGACTGCAGGAGTAAGTGGCGTCACATGGATATCTGCTCAGCACACCCCATCAAGGTCAGTCGCATCAGGTCAGCAGTGCTTTTCATTTTGATCTCAATCAAATTCATTAAAACTGTTTACTGTGTGTGTGCTTGAGACATGCCTGGAAGTTAGAAAACAAATGTAATTTTTCTGTAATCTGTGCTTTTCAATGTGTAACATAGTTTACTGCAATTATGTAGTGTATTTTGGTGTTTTTTGGGGGTTTATTTTTTATTTTTTTGTAAGAGTCATCGAAGATGTTTTTCCACTAGTGTGTATGGCGCAAAGTATTTGCACTAGAACTTGAGTTAGCATTAAAAGAAGAAGCTGGTGAGAATAAACGGACTTTGAAACTTCTGAAATAATTAAATGAGCCTGGAATGCACCTTTTCGAGACTAGTTGTCAGACTGATTCTGTCAGTGTTTTTTCTACTGTGATTTTTTTATTTTTTTTATTTAAATGACTAAGCTTTCCAAAGATCATATCTAAATGTATAAATTTGCAGTACATGATCGAGAAACATCATGTTAGAGTGATTTAATTTGTTACAACAAGCAGGGCTGTAAAAATGATTAGCAGTAAGCATAGGGATTGTGGTATAGGGTGTAGAATATATTTGTAGCCAACTTTCAAAAACTAGATGTGCAGAGATAATTGTGGCATGTTTACAGCTGTCAGGAGGTATGTAATTTTTTTAATTGTATTTATGAACTCTTCACCTAGGGATAGTAACAACTCAAGATAGAAAACAGATAAATATCAGTTTACATAATTTAAGTTACTTTCTATGTCTAGCTTTTGTATTTTAAATTTTTCTGTTTAGAATGAAAAATGACCATTTATTTATGTATTTATTCATTCATTCATTCATTCATTCATGGAATAATATGATTATGTTTATTCCAGGATTTCCTTACTTGGGTCATGTATTGCATTATGAAAATTTATTATAGAGATAAACATTATGTGCAGTTTAATTACTTTACATACTACATAATGTGACTTGTGATACACAAAAAGAGTGTGTAAACACTATCAGAAATAATGAAGCATTTGGAAGCACTTGACAAATCATATAGTGTCTTATTATGCTAATGCTCAGTTCCCTACATATTTTTAATGTTCTCCACAAATTCGCACTAGCACTTTAGGTTACATAAATAGAAGGAACTTGTGAGAATAGACAGAAATGTCTCCTTTTTGTCTAACTTTGCTTAAAGTTGTTTTATCAGCTTGTTCTTGGGTGATGAGTACAGTTTGTCATGTGAACAGTTTGTCGGCATACATTTCCTGATAAAATCCCTATATAACCCTCTCAGCTCTCTTTGGTCACTGTAGATGTATGGAATCAGTTTCCATGGAGACAACAGCAGGGTATTGGGTTCAATCCATGCAGACAGTGTGGTAGACAGAGGCGTTGAGAAAGAGACCAGATGTGCTGGCAGTGTATTGCAGTCAAATATAAGTGTCTAATTTAGAGTGCTGGATTGACATTAGAGAAAGTTCCCCACAAGAAGGTGTGAATGAAACAAGCAAGTTTCACTGCTTTAAACCTTTCAGCCATCCTTTGTGTGTGTGTGTGTGTGTTTTAAATGCCTCCGCATTAGTGATCTTTAATCGTTAGGTAACTTTCCCAATCACTACAACAAGTTCTGGAATAAGTCCGGAGATTCCCATCACAGCTTATTAAGCAGAAGCAACCTATTTAAAAACTGGCATGTAGTCTCTTGCCATACTTGTATGTGTGTGGGTGAGAAAATCTTGAGTGTTTGTCTATCAGTATATGTTTTTGTGTGTTTGTTGGTAGCACAACAGCAATATGGTGATAATCGTGTGGAAGTTATATTTAGAGCAGTTGGACAATTTATTTCTCCCAGTATAAAGCTTTCAGATGTTCCAGTCTGCAACTACATAGCCATTAAGTCATAGTCAAAGTCTGCTTTATTGTCAATTCTGCCACATGTACAGAACATACAGAGAATTCAAATTATGTTACTCTCAGACCCTTGGTGCATACAGGTAACACTAAACACTGGGTGGAATGTAAATATACAAATAAATGCAAATTAAATATAACATAAAAATACAACTATACAAATAAGGGCATGCAAAAAATAAAAGCAAACAGAGAAGAAGGTAATCATATGTAGTGGCCCCTGAAAGTGTATGGACACTCTTTAAAATGTTTGATGAACTAAATCTATGGTTAATCTGCTTAGGTACTGCAGTGACATTCAGAAATAAGTTTTATCTGTGAATCAAGTATACTGTTTAGGGCTACTGCAAGAGGTCAGTGCTATTTTCATTTAGTTATTTAATTATTAATTTATTGTATATACATGCACATATATATATATATTTATTTTTTTCCCTTCTCTCTCTCAGGTGAGCGGGAGTTCTGAACGTGGCTGTGTGTGACACGTGGTGTGCGTGATGCTGATCAGCAGAAGAACATGTCTTTCTCCTAGCCCTTTGTTCTTCCCAGCCCATGTAACCTAGAGTGGCCCAGAAGGCCCGGGGGATTGTCCCATGAATCCAAGCCCAGACCGCAGCAAGGAGTGTCTCCCCCCCAAAAAGCGGGACTCCCGACAGGGCTCGTCAGATCAGCCAGCCCCAGAGGATGACTTCAAACCCCCCGCCCCTTTTCGAAGCCGAAGGCAGCACCACTCCACGGAGGGTCACCGAGAGAGCGGGGATCTTCTACCACCCCCTCCACCCACACTGCCACCCCTTCCTCTGTCATTGCCTTGGCAGGTGTCCTATACTCCCTCCGTGCATCCCTCATACCTGCCGGTCCAGGTGGGAGAGAGGCGAGGGTTAGCTTCGGCATCCTGGAGAGAGGCATTGTGTGGACGGGGTGTGGATGGAGGACTGGAGCACACCGTTGCCCATCCCTCTCGTTGGCTGAGCAGCGACATCCCCCCAATTAGTGTGCAACCGCTCATCTCTGTGCCCATGTTCAAAAGTGTCTACGCAGGCGAATCCAGAGAAATGTGGTCCTACGGCCCCAGTCGACGAGACTATAGCTCGTCTCTATTCTCCCCTCACCTCTTTCCGCAGCCTACAGTTTATCCCCACGACACTCTCCCAGAAAGCAGACTCAGGTACCAAGGCAGACGGCCCAATGGTGTTGAAGGCACAGATAGCGGGTCTGGGCCTAGCAGAAGGATGCCCTCTTGTGATGGCCGTGGGAACGACAATGTGACCAGATTAGACGGTCCACATGCCAATGGCAGGAGAAGACAGGAGAACACAACAAGACAGACTACCGGAAGAGGCCTTCCGCCACGAGAGAGCACAAGTGCACATTCCTCACCGTGGGACAGGGACCCTCGGGGAACACCCAAAACGCCAATAACCCCCTTGCCAGACGCAAGGACAGGAAGGGCAGTCACCTCTCAGGACCATTTCGGTGGTAGTACCTCTCAGGCTGGAGCTCAGATCTACTATGCTGTGGGGTCCCTTTGCCAATCTGCTCACCATAACTCTCAAAAGTACCCACGACTAAGTCCTTCTGTGTCCTGTTCCCCGAGGAAGTCCCAGCACTTCCTGCAAAGCCAACACAACAGCCATGGGGTTGAGACAGAATGGGATCCCTCAGCAGGGTCCTACCATCCTCCCGTTGCTGTGCTCACTGGCCCTGACCCACCCCCTTCTGCAGTCCTACCTCATTTTGCCAAAGGTTCCCTGATCGAGCTGGCCGGCGGCCATCTGAAGAGGGTGGAGGAGCTGAAGACAGAGGATTTTGTGCGCAGTGCCGACACCTTGCCTGAGTTTCACCTGAGCACCTGCACTATTCTGTTAATCTCACCCGGACCCACGTACGGCTTCAACCACTTGCAGGTCTTGCTCACAGACCGCAACACTCAGGTGAGTTTAGCACAAGAAGTATGTACAGAAATCTAAATATACTGCAAACTCAAGTCAAGTCAAGGCCAATTTATTAAAGTGTATTTTTATTAATGCTGTACTACACAAAGTGATGATAAGGAAGGATAAAATCAAATACAGCCAGTTACACTAACACAACTAAACTATGTCTATGTCTACGTTAATCCGGATACATTTGAAAACTGTGTTTTCGTTTTAAAACGGTCTCCGTCCTCACTAGCATTTTCAAGCGTTTCTCAAAAGTTTCTCATCCACATTGAAACGTCAGAAATCATTAAATTCACTTTACTGTGCATGGATAAAGCCTTTAAAAAGCTCACTAAGACGATACAGATGGAACAGACATGATTTACGTTTTCATGCAATTCTTCATTTTATTGACGAAAATATCTCACTATTCACTGACGTGTCCAGGTCACACTCACTCACAATTGTGTGTCTGATCTAAAACGCAACTGCCCTCATGTTTTGCCGCAAACAGCATTTGCGAGTAAATATTTTGTGAACCAGGACTGTGATGAAAAGTGTACCAAGTAACATCTATAGTAAATCTATAGCAACAGTGTGAAAGTGAATAGCACATAAGAGGCATGATACCAGTATAAACATAGATGTCTATTGGTACAATATATGTCACATGAATAAACATGCGTCATCGTTTTCAAAAGCCTCCGTTTTCACAGTCTACACTACAATGCGAAAACAGCGTTTTCAAATTTATCCACTTTGGAGACCATTTTCCTTGACAAAAACACCATCTCAGTGTGGACGGAAGGCCAAACGGAGTGAAAAGGATGCATTTACAAACCAAAACGTATTATTGTGGACAAGGCCTATGGCAGTTGACTTTGAAACGTATTAAACAACCTATAAAAACAAGATTTTTGACATTTTTGTGCATGTTGAATTGGCCTAAATAATTATCAATATGAACAGTAGAGGTGCCTAATAAATTCTGGTTTTCTTGTTCAGCTGAAGGAAGTTCTTTTCCTTCCAATATCTGACTTCGTCCAGACATCTGAAATGGTTACTTATAAAGTCCCACTGAAGTACCTTGAAATGTGCAGAGTTATTCATTGTGTTGACATAATTTCCACTGAAACAGGAGAGCAAGTGGCTCATCACATAGCACGAGTATTATTTCTGCTCGTCAGTGCCGTTTATAACATAGAAGGTGTCTAACCATTTGCAATGTTTGAAATACAGCATTCAGTGTAGAATATGATCTTCCCTGTGCTGTCATGTCTCTGGACCAGACCACACTGTGGAGGTTTGCATGACACTTGCATGAAACCAGACTTCATTCCCCCTAATGGAGCGCATATGAATTGCTCCCTATACATTATAGAACACAGTAGAAGTTTGAAAAGTGACAGATTTCAGAGGAAGCTTTACTTTCTGCTTATAATGTAAGGGATGGGATGATTCCGAAGGATGTCATCAAAATCCTTGATCCTTAGTGGTAGAGAGAAAGTGTAAATTGTGCATTCTTACAATTTGTGTTTTTTTAAAATAGTTTGGATCACATAGCCTTAGCCTTAACGTATCGTCATAATATGTTAATACTATGTCAGATCAACAGCTACTATTAGGGTATTAGGGTTTTGTTGCAACTCGTATGTTGGGGTATAATTTTGACATCATGACATGACATGATTTTTATTTTTATTTTTTGGAATGATTTTTAATTATTAGATGCCTTGGGAATCTGTTGGCTTTTTTATAGTAGATGTCAATTTGAGGAGAGGAATCGGGAAGGTCACTTTATGAACTGACAGCCTCTACTCTTCAACATATTACCACATTCATTTTGGCGTGAGCTATATTTGGAGTTTGCAAAAAAATAAAGTATTTTTAACACTGAGAAATTGCAACAATGTTGTTTTGGCTGTCATAAAACTCCATAGAGTTTATAGCTCAAAAAGAAATTCATTGTGAACAAATTCTGTTTTCTGACAAAGGATTATTGAGCTAAACATGCATTGATAAGTACAGCCACTTGAAATGTTTTTCAATTACAGTGCACATACAAAATCTTAATGTATTTCTTTCTCTGAGTGCGAATCTTTTGCACGAATCCTTTTCTTGGTGAGAATTCTTCTGTGTGAAGTGTCATCATGTGTGGCTTAACCTTACCAAAATGTACGTTCTTGTTTCGGCAGGAGCTGCTCACAGTCCTAGCGGAGTATCCGTTCTTCGTCCGGGACCGCGGCTGGTCTTCTTGCAGTCCCCAGCGGAGCGCCCAGCTGTATGGCCTGCAGTGCCGTCAGCTCAGCACAGGTGACGTGTGTCTGGCACTGACTCCCACACCTGCTTCACTTCACTCCGGCAGTCAGGTGCAGCGTGCGCACATACGCTCAGAGGACGCGGTGGAGGTGGCCGAGAGGATGCCCCATGTCCCCACACCTCCAACTCCGCCAGCGGGACAGCCTTCTCCTTCCGGTTTGCTAAGCGAGCGGGCCCGCACCCGCAAGAGACGCTGGTCCGCCCCTGAGCTCCAGCCAGGAATCAAGACTAGCACCCATTTACCTCAAGGCTCGAAACACGAGAGACAGCAGTAAGGTTTCGAATCAACACCACAGGAAGGTCGAGAGTCTGATTATTGGTAACCTCACAGATACCGTGGAATAGCTAGTAAATTGTTCCCCTTCTTTCCTCCACTGTTAAATGTGATTTCAGAATGTAGAACAACACATGCTAGCCAGTTCCAAAATGCACAGTGAGACAATCAAAAATCACTTCTTTGTGATGCCACGCACCTTTTAGTTATGCTAATCTCAAGCCTTTTTCTGCAGGGTATGTCTTTTTAATCTGTATTATAACAAACCGATACTACTGGAAGAAAAAAGACAAAGTACACAAATATATGAGAATATGCTACAGGAAATAGTCAACTGTTAAATTCGTAATGACGTCTCGTTTCACGCTTATGAACTGCGTATGTACCTTCAGTCTAGCAGGCAAGCTGAATGTATTAAGCAGCCTTCAGCCAGGCTTTCAGTGTGGGGTCAATATGCTAGTTCACTTTAGCATTACACTCCAGCCTGTTCTTACCAAGGGAAGAGACACTAATGTGGGAATGAAAGCACACGCGACCCTGAGCCTGGTGTTTTTAAAGAGTGATGGTGCTAATGACACATCAGAAAAGTCCTCTGGTGATTGTGGGTTTCCCTTTGACATTTCCTTGTGAAAAAGGACAGAAATCTAGTGTTTTGAAATCAGATACGGGTATATCTACTCATGATTAAGCACACTCTATCACTTTATTTTTCTCTCTTTTTTGTGGTTTCTCAAATAATGTTTGCTGTTAGTTTTTTTGTTTCTTTATAAATGTTCTAATTGCTCTAAAAATGTATATTTTTAAATTTGTGAGACTGTAATACAATGTTCGCTAGAAATAAAAGAACAGCTTTCTAGATTTATATCGAATTCTATTTAGCATCTTAATGAGACGACAAATGAGATGTATGAAATATAAAAACCTTGAGATGTTACTATGGCTACGGTCACACTGTTAGTGTGAAATGTCTAGGGCTGGACCAGAATAGTCGATCATTCGAATATTCGTTCGGTGGGTTGGCATTCGATTTTCAATTTTGAGATTCGAATATTCTTTTTTTCTTTTTCTTGTTTTTTTGAACACCTGGCATCCCCCGCGAAACGGTTCTCATTCGCGCTTGAATATGAATCGCCCATGAGTGAACGTCATGATTCAGAGATTCATTTTTGAGAAGACAAAAAGACCTCAGACGTGTGGGAGCACTTTAAATTGAGTGAGGACAAGACAAAGGCAGTGTGCCAAATATATGCGATTTGAAACTGGCCTACTGCAGTACATCATGTTTGTTCTGTAAGTAGATTGTTGGTGTAAAAAATGCGCTGCTTTTATCCACCATGTTAATCAGTAATTTTACACATGATAAAAACGTGCACTTAATTTTCTTGGAAAATACTTGCGAATGTAAGGCAGTCAGAATTAGTTTTATTTTATTTAAACTGTTCGTTAATTAAAATGTGTGATGCTGTTATTTAAACTATGCTACCGTGTTCTTTATTTATTACAGTTCGTTGAACTCTTTCGTTCTTCTTTTATTTAAATAGCCTACCCTTTGCGGTGTAATTACTGTGCTGCTCATTTCTGTTTCGGGAGTGATTTGTTTATTAGAAAAATGTTAGGCTACCTTATTAAAAGTATTGCTCTTAACAGACCTGTGTGTTTTGTATCACTAGTGCAATTTCCGTTCTCGGAGCATATAAGCCCTGCCGCTTCCGGATCGCGCGGTTCTGTAGTTTATTAAAAGTTTATAAATTCTGAACGTGTCGTGTGTCCATATTGCACCAACATTCCACACTGCACTACCTTGGGTCCGCAGCAACACACCCGCCATGCGTGAAGTCAATTGGATGAACGGTTCTCAACATAATAAAAATGCCTTTATTAGAGAGAAGAATATGTTCAGCCCCCTCCCTCCGAAGCTTCGAAGCTCAAAAAATGGTATTCGGACCAGCCCTAGAAATGTCCTGTTCACACAGCAGCTTACGAGAGTAGAATACTCTCTGTATCATTGTGTATTGTGTTTGTGTCTATTACCTGCTGTAAGCATAGCGAGGGTGGCTAAGTAAATATCAATGATGGCGACGTGCAAAAAAATGCATTTGTCGTCTCACATTTGACAACACAAATTCAATTGTGGTGCCACTTCATCTGTTGAATCTTGAATAAATGGCAGCTTTTCTACCTCAGTAAAGAGCGGAGCATTCGAGTCCGGTGGAGAACAGCGACTGGATCCAAACCTTCAGATGACGCACAGCTCATATCTGCGTCTCTGTGAGTTACTGAAGCCACAGTTATCGTTTATTTGGTCGTCACCCCCCTAAACAACCGAACGTGTGTGAACGCATCTGTTTGAATGACCCAGATGCAGGACTGATAAGCGGACTCTGCTGCTGTGTGAATGTGGCCTATAAGCAGTCTGGCAACATGTCAAGTGTATGGAAAAAAAAAATCATGCAGTCATTACACCTGGGCAATGTTAAATGTAATTTAAGCTCGTGACGCTGGCTTGAGGATGTGCAGAAATCATGCCACAGTGAATATCATCATTACTCTCTTTTGAATGCAATGCACTTGGATTTGTTTTTAAAAAATACAATGCCAGAATTAATCCACAGCTTCATAAGTAATCTGCTCAAATATATTTGGGATGGGCCAGCCCTCGGGACAACCTTGGGCAGGACCTTTTAAATTTGATTTATTTATCTATCATTTAAAGGGTGAAACAAAGATTCCTAATTTCTCTGAAGGGTCTGAAGGATCAGATCGCTCGTCACTCTTATGAGTTCATTGCATTAAACACTGCCTACGTGTAACGGCTGCATTCAGTGTGACATGAGTTCTCTTCAGTACAAGCTGTATTGTCTACCATGAGTCGTATTTTACCTCTGAAATAACCAGGTGATACAGAAGACTAACCAAACTCTTTATTTTAATTTAATTTTTGAAGCAAAATTTTACAAAAAGATAAAGAAATCAATCTAATTGAATCAATATCATGGTTAGTAATGTTAGTAAGACTATAAAGGACATAAAGCTTAATACAGTCAATGAAAAGTTAACATTGTAGATTTCTTCTTTCTACTGATGTTAGATACAGACACTTCCATTTGTATTTTATTATTATAATTATAATTTATTAATATCATTGTTGGTGAATTCCTACACAGGGATGGTGAAACGGGTGTTGTTCTGATTAAGGTGTGTTTATTCATTGGTTCTCCTGTGTGGCGGTGATTGCTTCATCTCCACATTATTAGGTGCATTATGCCTGCGGAGACACTCTACAGCAAACAGAGGAATCACCTACACACAGAGATGAGAAAGAGAAGATGTATTTACTGTGTGATTACTCCACAATGCCCTCTACTGGTAGTCAACTGCTGCTTTAAAAAGAATCAAGATACTTCTGGGGCTGGAACAACAAAAAAATCCTATCAATCAATCAATCAATCAATCAATCAATTTTAATGATCACGTTTGGAAGGGGTTCAATTTTAGCATACTTTGTCATATATTCGTTTAAGTTTTACTGTATTTTGTTTCATAATAAATCAAATAGATAGGCAAAACAAAAAAACAGTTATTCACATATTTGAATATGCCTTTTTTGTTTAAGTTAAATGGTTTTTAATTGAATATACATATATATGGTAAAACTTTATTTTGATAACTAGAATTAACTCTACAACTACATGCCAACTACTAGTCTCTCTGCTTAATATCTGCTAACACTATTTTATGGTTGCCCAACAGACATTTTACTGACTATAAGTAATTTTGTAAGTGCATGTCAACTTATTGGTAACACTTTAGTATAGGGACTGATTCTCACCATTAACTAGCTAAACTTATTAGAATGCCTATTATTAACATTGGCTATTTATTAGAGCTTATAATGTGCATGACCGTATTCTACAACCCTAATCCTACACAATCCCTAAATTTAACAACTACCACACTAACTAGTAATAATACCTAGAGGTAAAAGTCGTAGTTAAATGTTTGTTAATAGCGAGAAATGGATCTTAAATAAAGTGTGACCAACTTATATTACTAACCATAAGACTCTAATAAGAGTTAGTTGACATGTAGTTGCATAGTTACTTAGAGTTAGCTAAATGTGTGTATATGTAATATATGTAATTATGACTATGACCAAGTATAAGATATTATGTCATAATACAGACGGTAACACTTTATTTTAGGGTCTCTTAACTAGTTGCTTATTAGCATGCATATTACTAGAATATTAGCCATTTATTAGTAGTAATTAAGCACATATTAATGCCTTATTCTACATGACCTTATTCTACATCCCTAATCATACCCAATACTTAAACTTAACAACTACCTTACTAACTATTAATAAGCAGCAAATTAGGAATTTATTGAGGGAAAAGTCATAGTTAATAGTTAATAAGTGTTCCCTATTCTAAAGTGTTACCCATACAGACTTAGAATTGAATAATAATGAGAACATTTCCCAAAATCAAGACATAATTCTCATAATTATTATGTTTTGTCATTATCATATAATCGAAAAAGTCATAATTATAAAAAATATGGTAACACTTGAATCATTAGGTAAGCATTAGTAAATAATCAGTTCATCCTTAACCCTTGTGCGTTCTTCGGGGTCTTTTTGACCCGCAAATGAAGTTTGCTAAATTTAAAAAAAATGTTCTCTTTTTCCAAATGGCATGAGACTTTGTACGGTCGTCAACACTTTCTAGATCTACAAATAAAAAATAAAATTGGAATGATTTCTTGATTTTATGTTAGTGTGAAAAAAAAGTTACACTTATGGTCTTTGGGGTCTCTAGAGAAAACAAAATGTAATTTTTTAACAAAATATATATTTTTTTAAAACAAATGTAATTTTACTCTGTTTATTAATGTTTTTACTCCACATTTGTGTAGTTTTTGGAAGACTTATGATATATTTTAAATTTATATAAATAAATTAAAGACATTTTTATATAGGTTTTATACAAAAACAGCTTTTATGTAAAATTCACTTTATAAAAGACCCACATTTCTAACTTTCATTCATGGGGATAACATGGATCATTTCACATGGTTTAGTGTAAAATTTCTGCCCATATTTTGGAAATTACAGTTTCAAAAGTAAAAAATTATCATGTTTACCACTAGATGGCTGCAGAGCTCCACTATTTACTATTTGCTATTTGACCAACTGAAAGATATCTTTTCACAAGTTTTTTTCAGTTGGATTCATATTGTGAAATCACAATTATAACAATAAAAATGATTTTTGTCAAAGTTTTGCATTTTTAGAACTGAAAAAAAATCAAATTTTCAATAATGTTACATTATGATTTGAATCAAACCTCAACAAGATGTTACAAAGAGAAAGGTTGGAGTCTTTAGAGTTCATCATTTATTTCAATCATCTGTTTTTCATATAATTTTAAGTGTGCGTGCGTTCGTGCGTTCGTGTGCATTGTTGATGTGTCAGTGTCACCAATTTATTTTTGTGGTGGTTCTGCATTTTGGATTATTTTATTTGACAAATTATAAGAAAGCAGTTTTTATGGTCTCACAAATTTATTTGTGTGTGTGTGTGTGTGTGTGCGCACATTGTCGATGTGTCAGTGTCACCAATTTATTTTTGTGGTGGTTTTGCATTTTGGATTATTTTATTTGAAGAGACCCTGCATAGAAAATGGACAAAATTCATCCTCAAAATCAGAAACAACACAGAACACACATGGACAGAAATGAAGTGTCACACTTCCAATATTGCAAAATGATCATGCTGTGAACACACATACAGTCACACACACAAACACAGAGGAATAAATTTGTGAGACTAAAAAAAACTGCTCTTTTATAATTTGTCAAATAAAATAATCCGAAATGCAGAGCCACCACAAAAATAAATTGGTGATACTGACACATCGACAATGCACACACACACTTTGAAAATTATATGAAACACAGATGATTGAAATAAATGATGAAATCTAGACTCCAACCTTTCTCTTTGTAACATCTTGTTCAGGTTTGATTCGAATCATAATGTAACATTATTGAAAATTTGATTTTTTTTTCAGTTCTAAAAATGCAAAACTTTGACAAAAATCATTTTTATTGTTATAATTGTGATTTCACAATATGTAGATATGAATCCAACTGAAAAAAAACTTGTGAAAAGATATCTTTCAGTTGGTCAAATAGCAAATAGTAAATAGTGGAGCTCTGCAGCCATCTAGTGGTAAAAATGATAATTTTTTTACCAATTTAATCCCCATGAATGAAAGTTAGAAATGTGGGTCTTTTATTAAGTGAAATTTACATAAAAAGCTGTTTTTTGTATAAAAACCTATATAAAAAATATTTTTTAATTTATTTATATAAATTAAAAAAAATATCATAAATCCTCCAAAAACTACACAAATGTGGAGTAAAAACATTAATAAACAGAGTAAAATTACACTGGTTTAAAAAAAACAACAACTATTTTGCTACAAAATTACATTTTGTTGCCTGGGGTCTCTGGAGACCATAAGTGCACAACCCAAAATGAAGACCGCACAAGGGTTAATAAAGCATTGTCCCAACATTAATAGTCATTAGTAAGCAGTTTATAAATACAGCTATAAATGCCTTGTTCTTGATTTATAAGCATATCTATTACAAAGGAGATTTAAAGGCTGTTATCTTCCTAACAGAAAAATAAACAAACACAACACAGAGGGATATAGAACACAGAAATATTTTTTCAAGATGCAAAAAAAATGAAACTGTACACTTGAATTTATTTATTATTTTTTTTCAATGAAATTGCAGAGGTTTTTTTATCAAGTGTACAGTTTCATTTTTTGCATCTTGAAAAAAATATTTCTGTGTTCTGTATCCTTCTGTGTTTCTGTTTGGGAGATAAATGAGCCTTTAAATCTGATTTGTAAATGCTTTATAATGTATAAATAGTCCTCACACAAATAGATGGCTGGCTGAAGTGAATGTTTTATAACTACCTGACTTAATCATGAATTACAGCAGGAATATGTGTTAATAAAGCATTTATTCTACACTTTCTAAATGATCTTATGAACCACTGACAACTCCTAAATAACTGGTTTGTAAATAACATAATAAATTAGAAATGATAAATTGATCGTTAATAAAGTATGAAAATACTATTATTAAACATTACAGATATGCTCAAGAACAAAACATTTATAGCTATATTTATAAATTGCTTACTAATGCCTATTAATGTTGGAACAATGCTTTATAAAGGATGAATTGACTATTTACTAATTCTTAACTAATTATTCATAGTGTGCAGTTATATATAAACATTAGAATGACATATGTTCTTATTATTATGGAATACCATTCTTTAAAGGGGTAGAAATATGTTTTGGATGATACTTCTAAAGATATCAATTTAAAGGGGTGGTTTACTGTTTTTTTTCTAGGCTTGATTGTGTTTATGGGGTGCAGTCTAACATGTGTTCATGCTTAGTTTTTTTAAAAACGCATTATTTTTCATATAATTTACCTTTATTCCACACCGCTCTGTCCCTTCTCTGACAAACGCCTCGATTATTTCCTGTTTTTATGAAGCCCCTCCCTCAGAAATACGTGATGGGCTCTGATTGGTTAGCTGGCTCAGTGTATTGTGATTCACTAAACCGCCGAGCGTGTGTCTAAATGTCTCGCCCCTCAGCTCAGTGGCATGTGCTCCGGTTGTATTGTAAACAATGGCGTCGTCTATATTGCTTATCAATTTGAGCCCGATTGAGACGCAGAGGATATTTGTGAAGAGGATTGCGCAGAACCTGTGCAAGCATGGCTCTTAATGGTATGTTTGTTTGTTTGTTGTCTCATACTTTTAGATACGCTGTTATTATGCTACTGCTTATGTTAGCTTTTAATATACGGTTTTATTCTGATTAAAGCTTTAATACAGTACCGCAACCGCACACGCGTCCATGTATAACGCTTCTCATTGCTATGTGAAAATGTATAATTGGAACAGTTTGTTGGAGCTGATCTGACGATCTGAATGAGAGAGAGAGAGAGAGAGAGAGAGAGAGAGATGCAGAGCAGGGCGACGCGAGGAACAGGATTAAGAACCGCTGTTTTAGAACATTGATTTTGAAACTTGTGAATCCATTAGAATCGATAGAAGACAGAATCGTGATTCATATATGAATAGATTTTTACGTGCACCCCTAGTTTTCTCTTCCTCTTCTCTAAAGCAGCGCAGCACGGCCTCACCCCCTTCCTTACATGTTCCCGAGGGCGGGGTTTATCTGGGTCAGTGACGTATCAGACCCGGGAAGTAGTTCGTGTAGTCCCTTACCAGCCGTTTTTGTAGGCATTAAACTTCCAGAATTTTAAAAGACGACATCTCTGTTTGCATTGAACTTTCAGCGCTGCAACTTTGCAGATATTGTTTATGCTCAAACAGCAACATTACACACTAACTAACGTTAAAAAAGTTAAATTGCAATCAACCACCCCTTTAATTTCTGGGAAATCACTTACTACAGTACCAAATACTACAGCACCTATAAGCAACAGTATACGTTACTATGGAGATGACTCTGGATAGATCATCAAAAATCTGTTAAAATATATACAGTATTATACTGTTATATTCAAAGGTGCCGACTACATCATTTAACAGAATACAGAATTTGAAACTCGGTGACTGGCAGTTTCTTGAGGCAATGCATGATGGAAACCAGTGTTGCCAGATTGGGTGGTTTTGAATCTTATTGTGTGGGCCAAAATTGGTTTGGGTGGGTGGACAAAATTTGGGCTGGTTTGGGATTAGTTTGGTGGTTTTCAAACACTTTATAAGCGAAGTGGTTAACAAACAAAACCCAACTGTGCAGGGACATGCAGAGAGTTCCTCAGGGGCAGGGGCTCAAATGTAAAATAGGGGCAATGTAAAAAAAAAAATATAAAATAGTAATGTATCCCAACTTTTGACCTATATATATATATATATATATATATATATATTTATATAGGTGAAACATTTGGATAACTTTTGTTACAATATACGCTGAAATGGTTGAGGTCAGTATTTATTTATTTATTTTTTTAAAGAAATTAGTTTTCATTCAGCAAAGATTTGCTAAATTGATAGAAACAGTGATCGTAAAGATTGATATTGTTAGAAAACATCTCTACTTTGAATAAATGCTGTTCTTTTTACTTTTGCATGAACCCCAAAAAAGTATCACTGGTTCCAAAAAAAAAAATCAGCACAGGTGTTTCCTGTAAATCAGCATATTAGAATGATTTCTGAAGGATCATGCACTGAAGTATATTAAAGCAGGTAAACATTCTTTTAAATTGTAATAATATTTCACAATATTACAGTTTTTTTTTCTGTATTTAGTGTCCATTTTCCCAGCGATGTAATTTGATTTATAAAGAGACAAACCGCAGATCCATATCGCTCCACAAATAAACTCTTCTCTCCCATGTAATTTTCAACCGATTTATGAATAAGAACGAAAAATGACTGCTCCACTTCACATTATTGGTTGGTGAAAAAAACACACGCAACCCATAGCAACGCCTCAGATTGACAGATATGTAAAAATTATTATTTTTTTTTTTTTTTTACTTTTGAGCGATTAGTTACCGTTTTGTGCACATTGTCATGTTAATTAGAATTTAAATGCATTTTGTTTTATTGACTGCAATATCATTGCTATTTGTCTGAGAGGGGCACTTTTGAATAATTTTGAAAAAGGGCAGGGGCTTGAGCTCCCAAAGTTCATTCATTTTTACCTTGAGGGACTGTTTTTCTCTCATTTTTTCAAACAGTTTGATCCATGTTTTCAGCTGTTAACTAGCTACTCTTTTCAATTGTGCACATGCCACGGACAGCGCCATGCTTTAACCCCTGCACACTGCGCTTCCAGCAGAAGATGACAGGACGAGTGCTGTACCACTGAATCTGGTGCGTGTATTACAGTTTAGGTGATCAACAATGTTGTATTTTGAAATGGATTGAGTTCAAACCAGAAACGCTGACTTGTGACATGCTGTCACGAATCCAGTTTGCACTTCCATTCACCCTCCACCAGAGGTCACTCGCTCACCACATGGACTTCACACCATACATAACACTGGACTTCATTTCCCATCATCCAACACTGATCACAGCTGTCACCAATCACTCATTGCACTAATCACACGCACACCTGATCCCACACACACACTGATCACACACCTTATATAACCCTGGACTTTGTTTCCCTCGTGGCCGAGTATTGTATGCGTTTACCGCTCCCCTAGCCGTAGCAACTCTACAGAGCCCCTGTTAGTTTGGATTGTGTTTTCCCCGTGTTTGTTCTACCCGTGTTCCCTGGATTAACCCTTGCCTTGCCTTGCCGTCTGGACACTGTTTGCCCCCTATTGGATTCTAGCCTGTGTTCCCTGGATTATCTCTCTGCCTTGCCCACTGCATACTGTTTGCCGATCGCCGACCTCCGCTTGCCCTAGGATTACTCTTTGTCTTGTCCCTGCTATACCTGTTTGCCATTGCTCGACCCTGCCTGTATTTATGACCATGCCTATAAATAAAAGCTTGCATTTGGATCCGCACGTCTCACGTCTCGTCAGCCCCGTTACAGAATACTCGGCCACACGAGGATCCAGCAGCTTTTCCAGCAATGGACCCTGGTCAGGTATGGATCCATTCAACCAGTTGCTCGATCTACGACAGGGGAGTTCATCCATTGAAGAGTACGTCACTCAATTCTGTGAGCTAGCGTATATGATCTCATTTGATGAGGTTGTATTAAAAGACATTTTCCGTTTTGGACTGAGCGAGCCAATCAAGTCATGTTTACCTGAGGGGAAATTTAATTGTAGTTTAAGGGATTTTATAGACTATGCTTTGCTGTGTGCTGGCTTTTTGTTTACTGTGGGTGTCGCGGAAGAGGAACGCAACACCGTGTCTGTGACTAAAATGGCAGCGACACCGGAGCCCGTTCACAAAATGGCGGCCACAACAACACCCCGTCATGTCATTGCTGTCAGTAAAGAACTAAGTCAAGTCACAGTTGATGTCAGAGAGTCAAGCCAAGTCACCGTTGATCGTCATGAATCAAGCCAAGTCAAAGCTGATCTTCACAAGTCAAGACAAGTCACAGCTGATCTTCGCGAATCAAGCCAAGTCACAGCTGATCTTCGCGAATCAAGCCAAGTCACAGCTGATCTTCACAAGTCAAGACAAGTCAAAGCTGATCTTCACAAGTCAAGCCAAGTCACAGCTGATCTTCGCGAATCAAGCCAAGTCACAGCTGATCTTCGCAAGTCAAACCAAGTCGCAGAGGAACTTCATGAGCTAAGTCAAGTCACAGCTGATCGTCATGAATCAAGCCAAGTCAAAGCTGATCTTCACAAGTCAAGACAAGTCAAAGCTGATCTTCACAAGTCAAGACAAGTCACAGCTGATCTTCGCGAATCAAGCCAAGTCACAGCTGATCTTCGCGAATCAAGCCAAGTCACAGCTGATCTTCACAAGTCAAGACAAGTCAAAGCTGATCTTCACAAGTCAAGCCAAGTCACAGCTGATCTTCGCGAATCAAGCCAAGTCACAGCTGATCTTCGCAAGTCAAACCAAGTCGCAGAGGAACTTCATGAGCTAAGTCAAGTCACCGTTGATCGTCATGAATCAAGCCAAGTCAAAGCTGATCTTCACAAGTCAAGACAAGTCACAGCGGTCCGTCCAGAGCCACAGCACGTCTCAGCTGTCCGTCCAGAGTCACAGCACGTCTCAGCTGATCATCCAGAGTCACTTCACGTCTCAGCTGATCTCCTGAAGTCAAGTCACGTCACAGCTGTCCGTCCAGAGTCACAGCAGCACGTCACAGCTGTCCGTCCAGAGTCACAGCAGCACGTCTCCGCTGTCCATCCAGAGTCACAGCAGCACGTCTCAGCTGTCCGTCCAGAGTCACAGCAGCACGTCTCAGCTGATCATCCAGAGCCACGTCACGTCTCCGCTGACCGTCCAGAGCCACGTCACGTCTCCGCTGACCGTCCAGAGTCACGTCCTTACTGACACACTCAGATCATCAAGGTCAGTCTCCCATTATCCTGGTTTAATGTCTAGTTTGAGGGATGTACCGCTGGTGTCTGCACGCGCAGCTGGTATCCCCAAACCCACTCACTCTAGCTCTCCTGTTCTTTTGCATATTCCCCTGTCCGAAGCGCTTCCCCTGATGGGAATCGCTTTATGTTGCGTTTGGGCTGCGTACACCACCGCAGAACTGCCCGAGGTGGCGGCACACGCTGCAGAACCTCCCGAAGCGGCGGGGCTCGCCTCAGCCTCTTGTATGGTGGTGGCGCCCTGCAATGTTCTCTCGGTCTGTCGAGTTGCGGTCGAGGAGACTGTTACCGCTGTAGAACTTCCAGAGGTGGCGGCAATCGCTGCAGAACCTCCGGAGGTGTCAGTGGTATCCACTCACCAACTGTCGTCTTGCTCTGCCACGGCCACGGAGGCCGTCCTTGATTCCTCGTCCTGTCCTGTTTTGGCCAAGGAGGTCGTCCCTGAACTCTCGTCCTGTCTTGTCATGGCTATGGAGGCCATCTACGAATCCTCGTCCTGTCCTGTCGCAGCCAGAAGGGCTGTCCCTGAACTCTCGTCCTGCCCTGTCACGGCTATGGAGGCCGTCTGTGAATCCTCTGCCTGTCCTGTCGCAGCCAGAAGGGCTGTCCCCGAACTCTCGTTCTGTCCTGTCACGGCTATGGAGGCCGTCAGTGAACTCTCGTTCTGTCCTGTCACGGCTATGGAGGCCGTCAATGAACTCTCGTCCTGTCCTGTCACGGCTATGGAGGCCGCCTGTGAATTCTTTGCCTGTCCTGTTGCAGCCAGAAGGGCTGTCCCTGAACTCTCGTCCTGCCCTGTCACGGCTATGGAGGCCGTCTGTGAATCCTCTGCCTGTCCTGTCGCAGCCAGAAGGGCTGTCCCCGAACTCTCGTCCTGTCCTGTCACGGCTATGGAGGCCGTCAATGAACTTTCTGTGTTCCCTGCCTCGGTCCTTGGGTCCGTGCATGTTCTCTCTCCTTTTTATGTCTCCACTCTCCCTAGGTCCCAGGCTCTGCTGTGGGTTCCTGATCCGTCGTGGTGGGCTCCTGCTCTATCTGCTCCACCGTGGTGGTCTTCGGGTCCATCTGCTCTGCCCTGGTGGTCTTCTGCTCCACCTGTTCCATCTGCTCCGCTGTGGTGGTCCACTATCTGGCTCTGGTGGTCTTCTGCGCCACCTTGGTGGGCTCCTGTTCTATCTGCTCCGCCGTGGTGGTCTGCTGTCTGGCTCTGGTGGTCTTCTACACCGCCGTGGAGATCTTCTGTCCCGTCTGCTCCGCCCTGGTGGGCTCAAGTCCCGTCGGCTCCGCCCTGGTGGGCACCAGGTCCGTCGGCTCCGCCCAGGTTTCCTGCTGTGCCGGCTCTACCTCGATCCCAGACCACTCCACTTCCACATGGACCTGGCCCTCCATCCCTCCCCCTGTTCCGCCTCCGCTCCACCTCTCTCCTGGATTATAGACTGTGTGGAGCGTCTGGAAGCCGCTCTTTGGGGGGGGGGGGGGCTCTGTCACGAATCCAGTCTGCACTTCCATTCACCCTCCACCAGAGGTCACTCGCTCACCACATGGACTTCACACCATACATAACACTGGACTTCATTTCCCATCATCCAACACTGATCACAGCTGTCACCAATCACTCATTGCACTAATCACACGCACACCTGATCCCACGCACACACTGATCACACACCTTATATAACCCTGGACTTTGTTTCCCTCGTGGCCGAGTATTGTATGCGTTTACCGCTCCCCTAGCCATAGCAACTCTACAGAGCCCCTGTTAGTTTGGATTGTGTTTTCCCCGTGTTTGTTCTACCCGTGTTCCCTGGATTAACCCTTGCCTTGCCTTGCCGTCTGGACACTGTTTGCCCCCTATTGGATTCTAGCCTGTGTTCCCTGGATTATCTCTCTGCCTTGCCCACTGGGTACTGTTTGCCGATCGCCGACCTCTGCTTGCCCTAGGATTACTCTTTGTCTTGTCCCTGCTATACCTGTTTGCCATTGCTCGACCCTGCCTGTATTTATGACCATGCCTATAAATAAAAGCTTGCATTTGGATCCGCACGTCTCACGTCTCGTCAGCCCCGTTACGCATGCTTTTATCTCGCCGCCACTCGGTCACGTGGTTCATGGAGCTCTCAATAGTTCCAAACAACTCTGTGCTGACAATATGATTGAATGGGTTGAATCAGGACAGACAGCAGTTTCACTGTATTTGCAGAAATTTCTAGTAATTATTAACACATTACGCTGACTACGCTTTACAATCGCATTTTATTCTGGGGATTGAAATAGAGACAGCATTAATGTTCTCATACTCCTGGACAGACAAATGTTGCCGAACACCTTAAGTGTAACTTTTAATCAATTAAATAATTATAATCAGTACTATATTCTAGTTCAGTTCTATATTTTGATTAGATTTTTGGTACTGATAATATGTGCAATAATTATGTACCATGAATGACCATTTCAAACATACCATTACGTTTTATTATACTAGTGTAGTATTTATTTTTAAATGTTTAAAAAGGTTAATTACTGACATCCCAGCATTATTTAATTTTTTTCTAAGCATACAACATTATGTGTATTAAAAAGGGCAAGCAAATATGGAATTCAAGCCAGTAACAAACGTTTAAAATAATGTTTAAAAAGCACAAGGCAACCAATTGCATTCAGCGAACCTACAGGGATAGAAAGATGGAAGGAAGACTAAAACTTATGACAACTAGCATCTGGTTATGGTCGCTATTAAGGTGTTTCTCATGTTCTCTAACTGCAATTATAGTATAACTGTCAATTATCTAATTATAAACACAACGCACTTCAAAAAATACCACTACTGACCAGATTTCCGTAAAAGTAATTGCATGCCTTAGAACATTCGTTAACCATCAGAAGGGTATAACATTGATTATATCATTACAGTGGCACCTGTCAAGGGCTGGGATACATTAGCCAGTTCAAGGAAGGACAACAGGTGCATCGCCGTCAGGGTCGTGGGAGAACACATCTCACTGATGCTCATATGGGCAGCAAAGGCTAGTCCGTCCGGTCTATAACACAAATTAAGGCAGTGACCTCTTTCAGCTGTCACGCTGCAAAAACTGTTCACGAATGGTTTGAGGAACATGACAAAGATCTCATGGTGTTACCTTGACCTCCAGATTCCCCAGATCTTAACCCGGTTGAGCGTCTATGTAATTTATTACTCACCCTCATGTCGTTCCAAACCTGCAAGACCTTCGTTCATCTTCGGTGTTGTGATACTGTCTTCATAGTGGTGGTGTGCCACAGCATATGGGATGAGGAGGAGAAGAATTGTTGAATAAAGTTTTTTTTGTTGTGTTTTGTTTTCTTTGTGCACAAAGAGTATTTTCGTAGCTTTGCAAAATTGAAGTTGAGCCACTGATGTCACATGGACTGTTTTACCGATGTCCTTGCTACGTTTCTGAGCCTTGATCGTGGTGGGACCCTTGCTGTCTACGGAGGGTCAGAGAGCTCTCGGATTTCATCAAAAATATCTTAATTTGTGTTCCGAAGACGAACGAAGGTCTTACGGGTTTGGAACGACATGAGGGTGAGTAATTAATGACAGAATTTTCATTTTTGGGTGAACTACCCCTTTAAGCAAACAAAGTAAACAGTGTGGAAAATAATCGAATGCTTGTCAGTATATTGGATATGTCAGCTTGTCTTAAAGTTATTTAATGTTAATCAAACAAAAGAAAATGAATAACTTTGGTAAGAATCAATGTATATTTAATTCATACGGTGAAGACTAAGCAGTGTTCGATTTTTACATTTGATTACTTTATTCAGTTTCTGTGTAGTAGGATGTTAATTTTAGTAGGCTAAATCTTTTTCTGTTGTACTATTTGTGATGTTGTTTGTCATTTTCTTCTTTTTTTATTGTATTACTGACTGTTTCAACTCACTATTGTTTGTTGACAGTGAAACTGCTCTGAAACAACAGATTAAGGGGTTGGGGGTCATTTTGGGGTTTTTATGATTGCATGGGGCCTCTGACAAAGGTTTGCTTAGGGCCCCAGAAGCCTAAGACCGGCACTGATATATGGGATGTGCTGGACCAACAAATGCGATCCACATGGCCCCACCTCACAACTTGCAGGTCTTTAATGTCTTAACGCCAGATACAACAGGACACGTTCAGAAAAGTCCACAGCTCAATGCATCAGAGCGGATCTGACAGCATGAGGGGGACCTCCGTGATATTAGGCGTGGTTTTAATGTTTTTAATAAAATCTTAGATGTTTATGTCTGGTTAACCAAAACTTATAAGAGCCAAAAAAAAAGCTTATAAAGGTGGCAGATCCATGTGAGTCAAGCAGGTTAATCCAGACCTTGTAAAGAGATACAGTCGTTTTATATAATAATTTACGTTTAGGATATGTAAGACTTTCAGCCAGAACAGGAAGAGTTATTTTTATTTGCTTTATGTGACACACTACATTAGGAAAAAAGCTGATGCAAATGGACAGCCACTATATTGTGAAATATCTGATATTTCTATTCTCAAATATGTGAATTAAAGTAAATGCATTTTGTTGTTTAAGCTCCTTAATAATGACCACGTCAGTTCTTTTGTAACGGGTAATGGGTGCTGCCGTGTTAGTTTGCGCTGCAATGCAGAGAATCAGAGTCAGATTTACAAGCCATGAATTCATTCGCTTCTCCCGAAGACATGAAAGTAAGTAACTGGTAGAGCTGGGCGATATTATGTTTCGTATCAGTCATTATTGAAAACCATTTATAACTTTTTTTTAAACAAAGAGTACAAGAAAAAAGGTTTAAATTTAACTACTGTATTTTTAAATTATTTTATCTGCAGATTATTGTTAAAGAAACTTTTTGACTTGTCTCCTGAAGCCACAGGAGGGCGCAATGAGCAAAATTCTGTACCGCATTAACTTGTTTATTCAATGCAATGAAACAATGACTATCTATGAAAAAAAGTGTATCATTTCGTAAATTGCATAAGCAAACAAAACAGCATCATGTATTTATGCATAGCTTAATACAAAAATCCAAAGAGCCGATCATACAGACTGTGTTTAATTCAGAGTGCTGTGCCTGTCTGCGTTTAAGAGACTGTGAATGAAAAATGGTGCGTTTGAATTTTATGTCCAGGAGCCTTATCAGTGGCACACGAGATGCGGTGGTGATGATGATGTAAGTGTCGTTGTTGTACTTTATTGTTTTTGTTAGTCTGTCCAGTTGAACCCACGAGATGCACTGCTGCTGCGATTTTCATTCAAAGTATTAGAGAAATATAGAAGCTCAATGCAGAGAAGATCTTGGTTAGATTAAAACCGAAACCAAGCCATTCACACAGAACGCATGTTCTGCGCATTTTCGAGACGGATTTCTAACTTGCACTTGCGTCTCACACAAAAGATGACAAAAGCCATGCAAAGTAAAAAGAGCTTATAATTTTGTCTCGAGAATTTGTGGGGGTTTCTTCCATTCACTCATAGCACGTGCCTATATCTTGTGCTACACCGAACATTTTTCCATCATTATCGACGAAGCTGTACCGTGGATAAATACTAATACCGTTTTATCGCCCAGGCCTAGTAACTGGTGAACTAGGAAAAAACTGTGAACTTCATAGTTGCCTACAAAATGCGTAATGATGTGAATAAAACATGTCATCACATTATGTTTTAAAGGGATTATTATAGATTCTTCTATAGACATCAGTGTATATTTCACAAATTATACTCTGCAGGTCAAGAAAAGAAGTTACTGTCACGAATCTGGTCTGTGAACTTCCATTCATTCACCACCAGAGGTCACTCACTCACCACATTGACTTTCACACCACACAACACAATGGACTGCATTTCCCATCAGCCATCTCACTAATCACACACTCACCTGATCATTGCACTGATTACACAGCTGAAACCCATTGAACACTCTTTATAAGCCTTGGACTTTCTCTGCCTCACTGCCGAGTATTGTATGCATTATCGCTGCCCTACAGAGCCCCGTTAGTTTTCCTAGCCTTGCCTTTGTTCGGATTGTTTTCCCCTGACTGGACTCTCGCTCACGTTTTGGATTACCTCTCCTGTCTCGCCCCTTTGGATACTGTTCGCCGATCGTCGACCCACGTTGGTCTTTGTTTACTCTCTGTCTCGCCCACGTTATACCTGTTTGCCACTGTTTGACCCTGCCTGTACGACCACGTCTCTGCTCAATAAAAGCTCGCACATGGATCCACACGTCTCACGTCTCGTCAGGCCCGGTACAGTTACTTAGTTAGTTAGTTGGGAAATAAATGACCGGTAATATGAATTTGATTCATCAAAAGTGGCAGGAAAGTCATTTATAATATTACAAAAGATTTCTATTCCAAAGAAATGTTGTTCTTTTGAACTTTTTACGAAGGAATCCTGAAAAAAGGTTTCACCATTTCCAGAAAAAGATAAAGCGCCACAACTGTCAGCCAAAGCACAAAGCGGATTTGAACTTAGTAGTTGGCACGCCGAACGCTCTAAACAAGCTGCTGTGATCGTGCACGTCAAAGGGTTAAATAAGGCGGGTTTTAACTTGAGCCGAAAAAGTTTCATTTTGATGTTTTGCTGACATAGCTGTTCATTTTCAATCTTTTCTTGTGCTACCTTTGACAAACAAGTTGTGAAGTTTTGTATTTGTCAGATAAAATAAACTAAATTAGGCAAAATCGTGGCCATTGTATACGTTTCAATACAGGTGTTTGTGAAGGGTAGCACAGGCACTGAAAGTTACTGTCTGAACTCTCAGTTCATCTCCAGTTGCTGCAGTAGAACTGGCGAGTATACAAACGCAAGGGTCCAATGCTACACTTTAAAAAATGCTGGGTTAAATACAAACCAGCGCTGGGTGAAATATGGACAAACCCAACTATTGGGTTGTTTTGACCCAGGATTAAACATTTAACCCAACCGCTGGGTCAAAACAACCCATTTGCTGGATTTGTCCATATTTCACCCGGCATTTTTAAAGTGCACTGAACACTCACTTGTGCAGTGATGAGCTTCTTGGTCTTTGGCTGGCTGGGGTCAGGGAACTCCTCTCCGAAGCACAGGTCCACTGTGTACTGTGGCTCAGGACCAGTGCCCTGCTGATGGTTTTGTAACTCTGCCAAGAACACAGGAAACAGCGTGAGGACTGAAGAATCCCCGAAATGCAAAAGGCACTGGTTTCCCCAGCTAAGCCCCTCCCTTCTTCACCTTGCATGAAGATGGTCATGTCCAGGAGTTTGCAGGTCCTCTCTCTCTCCAGTTTGTTTGGTTTCTGTCTGTGCTCTGCCAGAGGGCCGTCCCAGTACACGCGGCCCTGGCAGAAGCGCTTGATGAACACACCGTCTGGGGCCACCCACACCAGCACACCTTTCTCCAGGTGCGGCAGAAGACGGGTCATGGCATCAGAGATGCCCGGAGGCAGCTGTATGATGTCTGGACGAGGGAAGAAGACCTTCTTGGCTTCACAAGGCCCGTAGATGCGCTCGTTCCCAACCGGAGCGCAGCCCTGCAGAATAAAGCATCCGTCTGGAGACGTAGTAACGAGATTCTGCACCAGGTTACCGTGATAGAACAAACGCACCTCCAGGCGGCAGTCTGCACGCATGCACACGAAAAAATAGCATCGCTTTTGTAACACTGACTTCAGTTTTAATCGTACATTGGGCCTCATTCATGAAACATTCATAAATATATGAGTAATTTGCGCGTAAAACGGACCTTCCCGAAAACTCTCCTCCGGATTCACAAACGCTTCGTAAATGTCCGATTTGATAGTTAAACATGCGTATGTTAATGAATTTGTAAATAGGGCGCTCGTGCACGCACGTGTACAATTAGCATAATTGCTAATTAGCTCTGAATTACAACTGCGCAAATTATGTCTCCAGGAACACAGTGGAATATTCTGGTCTACTTTCTCAAGTTTGGCTCCAGTATATTGCATAAATGCAAAAAAAGACTAATAGGCCATATGGCTACCAATAAATATTCAATAAAGTGTGTCCACCAAAGCGGTTTTAGCCAGCTGAAAAATGTAAAAACTGACAGTGACCAGTGACAGCTGCGTTTTACCCCAAAGCTTAACTCTCAGCTACAAAAAAAAAAACAAAAAAAACTTGTAAAATATTATAATGGCAGTGCATCAGTTTGCCAAAAAGAACACAGAACGTTTTACGCACCACTTACACCTGGTAAGGAGCAGGTGTAGATTTATTTTGTACCAATTAACATTTTAAAATACAAACACTTTCATGAATCTGAAGATTTACGTCAGAACAGCTTTACAAACGATTTACACAAAAATTCATCCTGCTTGTGTTTCATGAATGAGGCCCATTGACATTCCACCTAATGTTATACATCATTTTCCTGCCAATGAGTAATTAAATCTTTAAAATCACAATGACTTCATAAAATGAGGAACATTAGAGTATGAGCTTGCTAGAAATTGTCTCACCAGTTATGGGGACCTGAGACGGGTATAGAGGAATGGAGTCAGTGCCTGAACTGGGACACATAAGCCCTGCCATTCACTGCAAACACACACAAACACTCAATGTAACTGATAAATGAACATGTTTTTTGTTTGTTTGTTTTTAGTTAGTTATTGTTATTGAAAGTAAAACACTAACCACTCCATCCAGCAGATTTGTTTGAGTCACCAAGCGAGCTGTCCTGCAGGATGTGAAAATAAACTATTATTTCATGTCACACAAAACATACACAATCCATCCAGTAGGGGGCAGAAAAAGAAATGTCATCCAAGTTTGCAGTCAGTGTAGTGCGTGTGGGGATTTCCACAGGACAGGAGGTGTCACTGAACAGTACCTGCATGGGCAGATGCGTCTCTCTCAAGGCTTTGCTGCAGTCACTGTCCAGTGATATCACTGGGTTTCCAGCAGGTTCTGGAAGACACGAGGAGTGGCTTATATCTGAAGCTGGTTTTGAGTAGGACTGTGTGTAGCCTACATATTTATATTAATGAGGAAGTGAGATTTGGGTGGCTGAGGTTTGAGGAACACAAGTCGAGATCTGTAATACCTGCCGCTCTTCCTGTGTCGTCCAGGATCCGGTAGACCTTGTACGGCTCAGAGATATCCAGCTGACTGCGCTCAGAAACCTCCTGGAAGTCTGTGCTCTTGTTGAGGGCACAGCGCAGACGCGTTTTCCACGTAGAGGGGTCTGCTTTGTCCCTGCCCTCTTGAAATTTACCCTTGTACATGGCCCATGCCTGAGACAGAGTGTGTGTGTTTAATCTGCTCTCTGTCTAAATGTATTGGTGTATTAGCAGCTATATATATATATATATTTATAAAGTTTTTTTTGTTTGTTTTTTTGCAAGTTGTGTACTTTTTAGTCAACTGGACTTAAATGGGAAATTCAATATAGTTCGAATGATACAAATGAAAAGTTTCGTGCAGATATGCTTATAATAGAGTTTTAATCACCAGCAATCAAGTCACGCTATTGTCAGTTTCGTCGTTCCGTCAGATATTTAAAGCCAACTTTAATTGCTCAATAGTGGATCGATTGAATAAACTGTACCGTATGTTTACCTTAAACAGCGCGGCGTCCTGGTTCTGTCTGTAGTCCTGTTTGGCCGCGTGTTTCCAGGGAATCCTGAACATGGTTTTCTCCTCATTTTCCCAGCTCAGTCCAGCGTATTTACCGCTGTCTATCTGCGCTATGAGCCATTCTCTCAGTCGCATGTGCCTCGACCTGTCTTCCATCAATCTACAACATAACACCAGTCACATATACAAACAGCAGTTCGAACACACTAAGACTTCCGTTTACTTTATAAAGCTTGTGCTAAGGTCATAAAGAAATGAAATTTTAGATGAACTCACAGTTAAACAATTGCATGCATTCAGACATGTGAGTGAGTGAGTGCGCTTTAAAAGCGAAAGTAAAAGTATGAAGTGAAACACTTTCGGTTTCCCATGCAATGAATGTTGCCCTGTTTACAATGACATGTTCGCGTAAGACGCAGCAGCACAAACTGTCCCTTAATGTGCACTTCTCAGCTCTGCCTGCAGAAACAAGAGTGGCATGTTCAATGCGGTGACACTCCTGACGCTTAGCAGTGCGGCCGATGCAAGCATGAAAAACTCCGATTCTAATATAATAATAATAACAATAATATTGCCAACAATGTATATATATAGGCTATGTGTCTTTCAATCCGCTCATCAATGCTTTGGATCAGTGTGTGAAAGCGCTTTCTCTGCAATGGGAATAATAAAGTCAAAGCAGAGCAGCCAGTGAACTACAGCCAGCCTTTACTTGTGAAAAGAATGCACTCGTGCAGAATTCTCACTATAAGAATTAGGACTTCTTTTCATTAGGGCTTGTTAAGTTTATTTGCTCAAGAATGTTTTTCGTTATGCATTTTGACATTTTTCATATTTTGTTTGAGTATTAATTCTATTCTTTAATCTACTTTTTTGTTGAAATACAGAAAATATATTTGCCATTAACTGTAAAACTGTTCTTCAAGTGTCTTGGAGACGTGGTCTGTCACGTTTTTTTCCCGTTTCTTCATCTAATCGCAGAGGTCTCAGTGATGGTGAGATCAGATCTCTAGCACTGGAGCACTGGCTGCTGTCAGACTCCTTGTGTAGCCTACTAAAATCTCACTGGATTATTACAATCAATGGCAAAATGAAATGTAAACTGATATTTCTGACACATTACAGCAAAAGAGAGAAATAACTGGGTTAAAACATTTTTGGAGGTGAAAATACTAGTGTTCTAAGACTTACACAGTAAGTACCACAAACATAAAGGTTGTTTTATTAACTTACATTCAATACAGGAATTTTCCAATTAAAACAAAAAAAAGTAAAGAACATGTCACATCAATGCTTTTTAATTTATGATAATTAACTTTTGTGTGCTACAGACTTTCTCAAGCACTTTAGCCTTACCCTGGTCAGAGAAGACAAAGAAGTCATTCGCTTCAGTGGTGTCTTATGAAGCGTCATTTTCTGATAGAAGACCAAGCTCTTCAGCTGAGTGCAGAAGATGATGATGTATCCGCTTCTTCTCTGTAAATAGTTTGGGAGGCAACCAACTCATCTTGAATAATGAGTTATTTGCTGTAGCAAGGATGGCTTCATTGACATCACTCTTCAGCTGTGAGAAGCTACTGAACCTTTTCTCAAAGCCAACTATGATGGCTTGCAAAGTATGTGAGCAATAGCACAGGTTTAAGGCTTGCATGTCATGTAGTTTAACCCGAACAGCAAAGAGGGTTGGTATGAGCTCTCCATAGTATAGCATGAGGTCTGACCTTGTAGGCGATCAATAGTATTAGCAATGGGCTTGAGCACTCTGCAGTATCCCTCCATGAAATCAAGTCCTACTTCTCTGAATAAGTTGCAAGGCAGACATGATCTCAGGAAGCTTCTCCCGAAGAGATGTCAGCTGACTCAAACAATCATAAAGAGAATTCCACCTACAATTGCAGGGTGTCTTGAGTTGCTGGTTGGTCAGTTCATTGAGTAATTCCATTCCATAGGGCTGAGCACTTTGCCATTGATGAATGATTCAGCCTAGAGAGAGCTGGATTGTCTTTAATTGCCTTTTTGGCATCAGTGGTTGAAACCAATGTGGTCAATTCTTCATTTGAGTATTGTTCTTGACATTACATTAGCACCCTGGCAAAGGCCCTGTACTAATTATATGAACTCTTTTTGTTCAACAATTGGCAGCGGGTACATACCTTTTGTAACAAAAGATGTTACAATAGAGTCAACTTTATTTTGTGTAACAGCCACTAGTGCATGCTCAAAAAGATGAGTCTGTCTGTAAGTGGTCTCGGGCTTCTTACAATCCCCAGTGACAAACTCCTTTTTGTGCTCCTCATATTCTTTAGTTTGTCAGGGTGCCGTCGTTTTAAGTGGGTTTTAAAATTGGATGTCACTGCAAGGGAGCCACATATAATGGCCTTTTTTGAGCACAGCTGACACTCAGCCTCTATCTTTCCATTCGGAGTCTGAGTCACTATTTTAAAACATCGTCCATCCAGCATTGCACATTGCTGGTGCAGCTTCCTCTGTAGATGTGGTAACATGGCATGTCTATGATGCTTCATCCTCCTTTTTTTTTTTTTTTCTTTTCTTTTTCTTTTTCTTTAGTTAGGAATCTAAGTAATATCCAAAGCATCCAAAAAGCACTAACAACTAGTTAATAGTAGCATTCAACTAAGAAACCTCCCCATATTACACACAAACCCGATGTGATGTATTTCAATTAGGGCTGGTAAGTGATTAAAATGTTTAATCTAATCAATTACATGATGTGGTGATTAATTAATCTAATTAATTGCAAATTAATAGAACATCAAATTTGGCTTAGAAATGACTCCCACAAGATAATTTAAAGTCATTGTTGAGTAAAGCATCAAACAAGTAACATTACAAACATCAAACATTACAAAAAGTAACTTCAGCAAGAAATATTTTGTTTGATTCAGCATAAAATGTATTACATACTCTTTTGAACCAAGAGGGTGAGTAAATTATGAAAAAAAAAATATATTTTTTTTTTGGATGGGTGAACTATACCTTTAATAATTTATTATTATTATTATTATTATGGAATATGGAACTATGTCTTAATGATTTAAGTCATCGAGTCATTTATTCATTCATCTGACTCATTCAAATGGCTGATTCTTTCAGGAGTGAAGTAAATGGTTACTAGAAAACGCTAGATGGCACCAGTGTTGGCTTGCCATCTGCTGCGCTCTCTGTAATTCACAAATCACAAACTGTAATTCTACCCTGGTTTATGACTGCAAAACACTGCTTAACATCGGAAGTGTGGTTGCTGATTTTACCAAGGGTGATGTTAGTGGACTCTGCCTATTCCTTCTGCCATTCTTGATCCACCTCCCTGCACACCTGTGTAGGCATCTCATGGATCTACCCAGAAGAAAGCGCTGTAGGAGGCGCGGCAAACAGGGAGGCCTCGCTGCTCAACTGAAATCTGGATCGGCTCGTGAGAACGATACACAGCATTCATTATTCTTGTGGGGAGATCAGCTCCATGGATGTGGCGTAGGAATGGGCTTTCCTGAGTCTCAGTTCAGTTGTCACCACTTCCTCTTCTTTGCATCGTCGTGGGTTGTATCATCGTGACCACCGTAGCGGAGTGAATCTCCAACCACTGTGCCGTGCAACACAGCCGTAAAGTGACTCATCCTTAGCTCTCATCATCAACTGTTTTTAAGAACGCATTTCCCTGTCGATCTCTCTCTACTGCTCTGTATAGCAGTTTTGAGGTGCAACTATTTCAAATACTGCTAACAAACCCTGTCACTATTGCTTTGGTGTATCATCCTCCCAAGCAAGACATGCAATTTCTTAATGAATTTGCTGCATTTGTGGGGGATCTCATTACTGCTTATGATAAAATATTGCTGTTGGGGGATTTTAATATTCATGAATGTTGTGCTTCCAAAACCTTATTTTATTGAGTCATTTGACTTTGTTCAGTGGGTATCTGGCCCAACGCATTTACAGGGCCATACACTGGACTTCATTTTAACTCATGGACTTTCTGCATTGGACATTACAATTAGCAATGCAACTTTCTCTGATCACATGCCTGTATCTTTTTAAATACCATACTTTGGTCAAACTCTTATAAATCAGCCCATAGAGCGTATGTCTCATATTTTCACCACATGCTCCAGTGTAAAGTTCATTACAGCATATCATGAGGTATGGGATTCCTCAGAAATGGAATCTATATTGCACAACTTGGATGCTGATGAACATCTCAGTTACTTCAACTCTACTTGTGCCTCCATCTTGAACAGTATTGCACCATTGAAGCTTAGAAGTCAAAAGTCGGCGCCAGTGTTCTGGCATAAGGAAACAACGCGTTCTCTCAGACAAACTTGTAGACAAGCCAAGCGCAAATGGAAAAAGGAGAAACTGGAGGTTTCATATGAGATCATGAGAAATTCTCTTACCATGTTCCAAAGGGCAGCTAAAGCTGCTAAGTGCAAATACTTCTCTGATCTGGGCCCATATTTATCAAGCTTCTCAAAGTACCATTTTAGACTTAAGTTTGAAAGTAGGAGTAAATTTCATGAATTCTCAGCACTTAAGTATAAAAGCAAGTTATCAAATTTCTTAAAGCTAAGAATCCCTCTTACTCTTCCAGTTATTTAAGACAGCTTGAGAAGTCTCTCAAATGGTTAGGAGTTGCGAACAGGGGCTTGTGATGGCGCTGAGGATCCCGTTCAAAACGTGGATTAAGAAATTAAATGCCGCTGTGTGTTTTGCTCAGAGACAAACAGTTCTGCTTTGTCTATATATTTTTGTTGGCCAAATTGAACAAAACAGACAATATTGTGTCTAAAATAACACAATATTAACTTCTTACTTACTGAACTGTTGTATAAGATCAGTATCACATTTGCTGTTGTGTGATATTGCACTTATTGCTTGTGTGATGTTGCTTAACTATATGATGTAAATATGAGACACAAGCTCAAACGGGGTAATTTTTGCCCCATATCTTGAATTTTAGGGACATTCTAACTACGTTCTTTAGGCTCCATTACACAGTGAGTTGTTGCCCTGCCTCATATTTGTCATCAATCAACTGATGAAATGTCAGATGACCCACATAGATCTGGGGTGGGGAAAGTCAATTCACAAGTTCTAGCGATTTGTGCTAATCTTTTGTCCTATAATGACATTGTGAATAATATATGACAGTATATTTTACTAGATACTTAACCTTAAAGCAGTTTGACATTTTTGATTAGTAATATGCATTGCTAAGAACTTCATTTGAACAACTTTCAATTTTCTCAATATTTAGATTTTTTTGCACCCTCAGATTCCAGATTTTCAAATAGTTTTATCTCGGCCAAATATTGTCCGATCCTAACAAACCATACATCAATGGTTTATTCAGCTTTCAGATGATGTATAAATCTCAATTTACAGAAAATTGACAGTTAAGACTGGTTTTGTGGTCCAGGGTCACATACAACGGGGCTAAAGGCGTCTTTGATATTATGTTCATCTAAACCACAAGATGGCACAAAAACATGGTGTAGCACTTTCCAAAACATCCGCTTTTCAAGATGCATGTGTATATTTGTCTGATCCTTGACGTGACTGCGCACAGCAGTGAAAAGTTGATTCTGTGCTTACTTGATCTAATATTTAATGTTTTTTTAAAATGTTGTAGATTTAAACAGCAAATGAGAATCGCTAAAATTAATGCATATATTTTGAGACAAAGGTCTTCTTAACAGTTTTCAATTTTGGGTCCCACTTTATATTAGGTGGCCTTAACTACTGTGTACTTACATTTAAATTAATCATTTGGTACAATGCACTTATTGTGTACATACATGTTTTTACCGTATTGTCCCGAATATAAGACGACCCTGATTATAAGACGACCCCCCTTTTTCCAGATGTACCTTTTGGAAAAAGGCTTATTGAAAACCAAATCTTGTTTTTTTTTTCTCTCTGTAAAACATTTTTTCTTAAATTATTTTCAAACTGCATACTTTTCCTATTTTAATTTTTGTTTTGAAAGTATGGTAAATACTGGTAAAATGTACCAACAATGACATTGAAAATATACACTTTTTGATATACCATTGAAATAACAGGTAGCCCATCTGAATTATATAACATTTAAGCTATCCATCTCAATTTTCAATTTTATTAACAGTAGAAGTGAAATCTTATTGTAGTCTTCAAGTTTGTTCCCATCAGGCTAACATGACAGTCACGACATATTTCATGGCACACTCGTTTTATGCGTTTTTGGCGCCACCTATTGTTGTGGGTGTATTACTGACATGTCAAAGTCTAGACCCTGAATATAAGACAACCGCGTTTTTTCAGATGTATTTCCAAGAAAAAAACATCGTCTTATATTCGGGTCAATACGGTACATTGTACTTATATTTTTAAAAATACCTATATGTACTTACATCTGTAATTAATTTCTGTAATTACATTTATAATTACACTGCTGACCCATCCCTTACACCTTAACCCACCCTTAAACCTACCCAGACCACCAAACCTGTTCCGAACCTACCCGTATCCCACCTCTATAGCAGCAGAAGTGTTTTGCAATACAATATGAACACAATAAGTACATTGTACTTATTTTTTGATGTAAGTACCTAGTAGTTAAGGCCACCAAGTGTAACCCAATTTTGTTTAAGATAATTAAAGCAACAGTTTTTAAATAATGGTATTTGGGGTAAAAAGCACCCCTGCTGTTTGGGCTAAAGGCACACAGTTTTTAACATGATAATTAATAGATGGCTGACTTTTCCATTTGTAGACATGACATGGTTAGATTCAGATGGTAAATATCATATATTATGTCCATATTAGAGATAATCACCATGTTTAGAATGAAACCATCATATTTAAAAACATGATATTAATCATATCATATAATAAAATATCATTTGTTGTTACTACTGTAAATATATATTCAATTATTATGGGATCTCCTTCAATGCTTTCAGAATCTTAAATTTTTTAAATGATTTTGTTTCTGTATTTTAAAATATATATTTCTTTATATTAACATATTTTAAGGACAGTATATTTATTGAACAAAAAAATAATTATTTTATTTTCCAAAATAAGCAGAAAATAGTGCAAACTTTGTTAAAGTGATTGTTTTGAACAAGTATTAACATTATGAAAAAAAAAACATTATATTAGCTGAAGTATTTGTATCGATACTGTGTGCCCCGTGGTAAAAGGCCCCCTTGCCATTGACATTTGTAAGATTTTTAAACAAAATAAATGACTTGTATGATTTATTTTCACACAAAATCTGTTTCTCCATTAATGTTCAATACAAGCATATATATTTTATCTGCAATTATGCATTTTAGGTGCAGGGAATAGCTAATTTTTTCTTAGGGTGTGCCTTTCAGCCCCGTTGTACCCTATATAAATGTTTTAATGGTTTTTACAATTTGCACTTATACTGTAAATAATAAAAAATATTGTCTTAAGTAAATAAAGGTTTGTAACGACCGGCCTTATCGGAAGATGTTACAATTATTAAAATAGGGTGTGAGATCTTGGAGTGTTTAAAAAGAAAAGATGACAACAGACATAGAAAGAATAAATAAAGTGTATTTACAATATTCACAGGAAACTTAAAACAGTAAGTTCCAATGTAAAAGTGTCCATCGGTGTATATACAATCCAAAAACAGTGATAATCCAATAAAAGTGATGAAAAAAGATGCTGAAATGGTAAATCCACAAAAGTAACTCCTCAATCCAGCGTGTCCAGTGTTTCGGTCAGAGATCCTGATTGTTTGTCATGCTGCCTCCTATATGCTGTTTAGACCCAGCTTCACTTAAAGACATACACACATTAAAATGGTTAAGAGGATTAAAATGGCTAAGACAACATGAAAACCTATTAAAACTCAAATATAGATAAAATCATTGTAATATTTTGAGCAGGTGTCCTGCATGACAGTGTCACATAGTCCCCTCCCTTAGCCTACGGCTCCCGGGGAAGAGACTAGTCCCTTAAAGGTACTGTCAGCCATTGTCCATGTAGTGGGTGACCTCTAAAATGTGTATCTTAAAATGTCTTTGTAATAATTTAAATAAAACTAGGCCCTCCCACACAGGCACTAGTCTGCTAGAGGAATCTAATGGCGCTTTTCCACTGCGTGGTACGACTCGGCTCGGCACGGCTCAGTTCGGCTCGGTTTGCGTTTCCACTGCAGTTTAGTACCGCTTTAGAGTGGGCGGGATTATTTACCTGACGATTTTCTCCGGCCAATCGGTGATCAGCAGAGTTCACACGTCACGTTTTGGTAACGGTACGGTTCGCTTGGAACCTCGGCCGAGGTGGTACTAAAAAAAGTACCCGGTACCAGGTACTGTACCCAGTGGAAAACCCCCCAAAAGTGAGCCGTACCGAACCGTACCGTACCGTGCCGTACCATGCAGTCGAAAAGCGCCATAAGGGAACACTAGAGTGAGGTGTAGTATACCAGTCTGGGTGTCCTTGGGTTGGTGGCACCGCTGGTTTCTTGCTAGGGTCGATGATGGCACTCTCCTTGGTCTCCACACCACACGACTTGCAGGCCTCGACGAACCTCCAGATGTCGCTGCGGATCGTGGGCCACCAGGTAACTTCCAGGATTTGCAGGAGGGTTTTTAGCTGTCCATGGTGTTTATCCTGGGTCTTCAGATGGAAGTGCTGTAGCGTCTGCTGTACCAGGGGCTTTGGGACGATGAGCTGGATCTTGTCGTTGTCATTGTCTTTCTGGATCTGCCAATACAACAAGCCGTGGTGGTCCTGCACGTTGATCCTGTTGGTCGGTGGAGTGGAGGGAGAGATGGAAAGTCCCTGGAGAGTGTTGTCATCACCCTTATACGCTGGTGAGTTGCTCTCTGGAGAAGGGGAGGATGGAGAAGATGGCATTAAAGTCTGGCCTGGCTGGAGTGGTGGCGCAGGATTCTCCATCGGTTGCTCTGTTAACGGTTTGTGAAGTGGTTGAGATGGAGAATTCTGGCTTCCTTATCTGTTCCAGCTGTTTCGCCCATTTCTTGTCTCTCCACCTGAAACACTTAATGACCTCACTCTCCAGTGTTGTGTTTTTCCATCTCATATCTAAGTTGCGACCTACGCTTAGGGGTGTGCGATATTGAAAAAAAATATCTCAATATTTTTTCGATAACGATAATTAGACGATATTTTGCTGAGTGTGTTTTTATGCTGATGTCTGACTACCGTGGACAGCTGCAGTTTTTGATATTCTTCATATTCTGAGTTTTAAATTCATTTGTACCTTTTATGGGCAGTTTTACCTTTAATAAAGCCTTTTCTTTTCTTTTTTTTTTTTCTAAAAGTGTGCATCTTTTGAAACAAATTGTTACATTTAATAATAAAATGAAACCAGTGTCAACAAAATTAATCTTTGCAGAAGTTGCATCTGAAGTGGCATTTAGATGTATTTACACACTGTTTAATGCAGCTCAGAGGGACATGGAGTGCTTTTACCTGCAGTTACAAATGCATTTTGATATTGTAAACATAAAACATTGAATACTGATATTTGAGATTATTTTAAAATGAAAAGATACTTTGAATATGAAATTAAAATCGCCAGCAGGTGGCAGCAAGTCACTGTTAACAAGTGAGTCATTGCTACTGAACCGAATCATTTAAACAGTTGATTCATTCAGGAACGAAACAACATCGTCATGTTGCTCAGAGACGCAGAACAGTGCTGTAGCTGTTTGGAATTTTTTTTTTTTGGTGAAATGGAGCAAAAACGGGCAATATGGTGTCTAAAAACGTAAGTCTCTTAATTTAACATTGTTTATTGAACTCTTGTATAAAATCAATATCACATTTGTAATTATGCTTATTTTTGAAGAAAAAAACGGCACTCTTTATGTGATTTTAACCATATGAAATGATATACAGTATATATATACACATTTTCTGCCCCCATATCTTGAATTTTGTGATCATTCTTAATGCATTTTATTAGACTGAATCATGCAGTGAAGAACGCACGCGCCCTAGTCTAGACTTCATCACGTGATGTAAGCATGCACTCTGTAGGTGTTCTGTTTAGTTTTTGCAAAATACTCCATAATGTCAAATTGCACATCGTTAAAATATCGATTACGATATTATCGCAGACGATATATCGCACACCCTTACCTATGCTCTCAACCTCAAATGCAGAAATGTTAATTCATGCGTTTATGACCTCAAGGTTAGACTATTGTAATGCTTTATTGGGTGGTTGTTCTGCACGCTTGATCAACAAACTACAGTTGGTCCAAAATGCAGCAGCTAGAGTCCTTACTAGAACCAGGAAATATGACCATATTAGCCCGGTTCTGTCAACACTGCACTGGCTCCCTATCAAGCATCGGATAGATTTTAAAATCTTGTTAATTACTTATAAAGCCCTGAATGGTTTAGCTCCTCAGTACTTGAGCGAGCTCTTATCACATTATAGTCTAGAACAGTCTACCTAACACTGTTCGGGAGGCAGACACACTCAGTGTCAGTTTAAATCTAGATTAAAGACCCATCTCTTTAGCCTGGCTTACACATAACACACTAATACGCTTCTATTATTCAAATCCGTTAAAGGATTGTTAGGCTGCATTAATTAGATCAACCGGAACCGGGAACACTCCCCATAACACATGATGTACTCGTTACATCGTAAGAAGAATGGCATCTACGCTAATATTTGTCTGTTTCTTTCCTATTCTGTTTCTCAGTCCGTATCCGATCAGATGGTGGATCAGCACCAAGAGATGATGTCTGCAGCCCTGATCGTCAGCGGAGAGCCCCTGAGACATAAATTTAAATTATAATAAACAAACAAATATATATTATAAAAATACACAGAGAAACAATAAATGCATTAAACTATACATTACAATTATAGCAAATGAATAAATCATATAAATGAAAAACTTCAAATAATGAATAAAACACAAATATAACAAATACTTTAAATTATAAATTAAAATGCTCCATCGGGACAAGACCACGGGAATCAGATAAGCCCTTTACACAATCTGACACAGCTGCGGTTGGAATTGAACTGCGGGTTTCGTCTGGTCAGAGGAGAACTGAATTCTGGTCTGAATTCAATAATGAAATGCCTTTAACTGAAAATTGAGTGTTTAATCTTATCATTATACATTACTGAGACTCTATCCTCCAATTTGATACTGTTAAGTGCTTTGACACAATCTGTATTGTAAAAGCGCTATATAAATAAAGATGACTTGACTTGACAGCGTCTTTTATAGATTCCTCCATTTTAGCAAACTTAAAATCCAGAGACTCTCTAAAATACAATTCACGGTTAATCTTCCTTTCAACAGAGTCTTTAAAATCCTTCTCCAGTTTTAAAACAATGTTTTTAAGAGGAACCACCTCAGCACAAAGCTGTATGCATTCTCACTGATTTAAAACCCGTTCATAATTAAAACCAGCAGATGTATTAAAAGAAGCAGCATTAACTTGATTTGTCATCATCTTAAAACACTCTTCTCAACACAGTTTTTAATATCTTTAAACGTTCCCGTATGGGCCACCATATGTGACAATCGGCCTTACCGGAAGATGTTACAATTGTTAAAATGGGGTCAGATTATACTGTGTGAGATCTTGGAGTGTTTAAAATGATGAGACAACAACAGACATAGAAAGAATAAATAAAGTGTATTTACAATATTCTCAGGGAACTTAAGTCAAGTCATCTTTATTTATATAGCGCTTTTACAATACAGATTGTGTCAAAGCACTTAACAGTATCAAATTGGAGGATAGAGTGTCAGTAATGTATAATGATAAGATTAAACACTCAATTTTCAGTTAAAGGCATTTCATTATTGAATTCAGAGATGTCAGTGTCTAGCTCAGTTTAGTTTAAATAGTATCTGTGCAATCAAATCGGCGATAATCGCTAGAAATTAAGTGTCCCCAACTGAGCAAGCCAGAGGCGACAGCGGCAAGGAACCAAAACTCCCTCTGTGACAGAATGGAGAAAAAAAAACCTTGGGAGAAACCAGGCTCAGTCGGGGGGCCAGTTCTCCTCTGACCAGACGAAACCCGCAGTTCAAAAGTTTATATTTCTATTTTAATTTTGTTGCAATAAAACAATGTATATACAATACAAAAACAGTGATAATCCAATAAAAGCGATCTCTGTGAACCCGTGAAGCAGGTGAGTTCGTTGAGAACTGCGTTCCATTCGGAAAGGGCTCATCCCTATTCCCTAATTCAAAGGGTTTACCCTCCGGAGTGAGAGCTTTGAAGGGTTGAAGTGTGAAAGGGATCAAACAACTGTGGCCATGATTGTTTTCACTCCTAAGTGCCCTTCGGAGGGCGATATATCCCGTTTGGAACGCCACCGTCAGCTTGTTTGTCATGCTGCCTCCTATATGCTGTTTAGTTCCTGTTTCCTGTCATGTGATCAGTCACATGGCAGGCAGACCCAGAGTCACTTAAAGACATACACACACTAAAATGGCTAAGAGGAATACAATGGTTAAGACAACATGAAAACCTATTAAAACTCAAATATACATAAAATCATCATAATATATTGAGCAGGTTCAAACATGTGTCCTGTGTGACCACCCATCCTGCTTTGCGTTGTACCGCACAGCATTTTCACCCCTTGTCCCGCACGTCGCATATTGAAAAAACGTCCCGCATTTTCATCAGTCTGTTGGTTTTTAATTGTCATATCAATAAAACATGCATGCGTTCTTTTGCCTTTTTAAGAAAGATTTTTATTTATTCTTTTTGCAGCGTAGTCAGAAGAAGCATCCCTCCTCACATAAATACAAAAGGCTTTTTTTTTTTTTTAATCCCATCCAATGGTTGAAAAGAAAGGAGTAAACATGGTCACTAAGACGCTGTGACGGCTGTCAATCAAAATATGGAGCAGGCGATTCCCTGTGTTCCATGTCAGAACAAACTTGCCCGTGTTCCGAATAATTCAGTAAAGTAAAAGTTATTTTACAAGGCGTCATAATGGCAACAAAAACAGAAAATGTTCTTCTAGTAAAGACTGGGCTCAGCGCTATGAAAACAAGTTGCAAATACAATCTTTTCGTGCTTTCCAGAGCTTAAACACAAATGCGCAATGGAGCGTTCTCCAAATCTGTTTCGCCAATATCCTATAATTACAGTTTTAACGGAGGGTGCTTTTCACTGCGTGAGAAAATGGACGTGTGGTGTGAGAGGGTGAGAAAAGTGTCAATCGCGTGAGGCTCACACTGAATGCATGCACGCTGAAGCCCTGCACTGTAAATCAGTATTTACAAAGCATTACAGTAGTAAATGTATCTGTCTCACACGTGTCCAGCATTGTCCCGCAAAATCACATCTACTGTCCTGCAACAGATCTATTGCCAGGTGGTCACCCAAGTGTGACAGTGTCACAAGTTAAGATGTAAGTTGTGATTGGTGACCTTTTGCATTTTATGTAGTTTAAATGTGCCATCTTGGCCTCCAAGCTTGTTTTATGGTGTTCCTCTTTTGTTTCAGTTGGTTTTGTGTTTGTTCACAAAGGAATGTTTATCAAAGTGGAACACAGAGTCAATCTCTGCAAGACAGACTTTTCAGGATAGGAGATGGACTAAAAATGAGCTCCTAAAACTTACTGCCAGATTCTGGAAGATAAATTCTTCAAACAGTGGTACAAGAGGACAGTGGCGCCTGCAGGTGTACGGCTGGACGCACTGTGTGTACCATGAGCGCTCAGACTGACCTGAGATTTGCCCCGCAAACATTTCAGCAGTAGATTATAGGCCCGTGTGTCCCGCATTTCTGTCGACTGAACCAGCCATGCCATTAATAATGAATGTATCAGTCTTTTGCATGCCAAAGTCAATTTCTGTTTATAAACATTGCGTCAAATAGAAAGAGAAAATCGTGCTACACGCACTTTCATCGGGTTAGATTACAACAATTAATTTGTAGCCTATTTTACAAATGGGAATACAACGAATTAATGACAATGTTTTACATTCAAGCTACCCGTAAAATTTATAGTGAAAAGTTCTTTAAAATCATCTGGAATGCAATAAAGTAATTTTTAAAGCTGTTTTGCTGCATAGATTAAAAATAGGCTAATAAATAATTCACATATCAGACAAAATTGCGTTCCAGAAAATCCTTTAAATCTTAAGCAATTCAGAGCAGAGCAACATAAAAATCTGAAAAAATATATATAATCGGGCCTGTTTTAGGCTTTTCCTTATTTTTATATTTTAGACATGAAAAATGACTCGCCATCTCCTCATTGGACGTGCCTTTAGAGAGAAATGCATCTTTACGGATTACATAATGAATGTTTTTGTTTTCGATTTGAATTATTTCGTTTTAAAGTAGTAATTTAAAGCTTCCTATAGATATATTTATCATATTTGTGACTCTTTCGGTTCATCATTGTGAAGCGCTCCTGTTCAAGACGAGACTGCAAGCGCATCCTCTGTTTTCCTATTTATTTTAATAAAAGCACAACGTTTTGTTAATATTGTGAATGCACACAAATAAAAGTAGACCCTTTACAGTTCCGAATGATGTATTACTGTTACCTTTAGAAGCAAAAATTACGGCATATTTTGAGTTGTTTCCAATATCAAGAAAAAAATGCAAGTACCGCTCTGGCGCCTCCATGTCCTGCAGAGCGCGCTTCAGCTTCTGCTCTTCACACAAACGATTAGATATGCACCTAGCGCACATTTATATAGTTCAAACATTTAAACTAACATTGTGATATGCTTGTTTTATATCTATAGATTGTATTTTAGGCAAGTCGTGATGATTTGAGAAGGCTAAATTGATCAAACATAGGCTATGATCAGCTCACTGTCTACTTAAAACAAAAAAAACTTACAGTTAACGAACAAAAAGTGCACCAAACGTTTTTATAAATTAGCTTTATAAAAAACGAAACGAAATATAATCACTTTACCATAACATACGACCCCCCAAAACCCCTCTGTGCGTACCCTCAGAAGAAATCCTGCAGGCGCCCCTGCAAGAGGATGTGCTGCTGGTCCTTCAAGAGTCACTCTCAACTTATCTGTCCATAAAACCTATAAAAAATGTGTCTTCATGTATTTCACAAAGATTGATGTGGTTTGGAATTGGTAAAATGTTCTTGGAAAAATAAATAAATAAAAAATACGACCAGAATATCAACTTGCCTAATAATTCTGCACGCACTGTATTATTGGGGCAGGACCCTCAAAGGAACAATTTTGTACCTTTTTATTCTAAAGGGTTCAAAATAGCATCATGAGAGTACATATGACTACTCTGAGGTCATAATACGCACCTTTTAGGAGTAATGAAGGTACAAAGGCATCCCTTTGAGGATACTGCCCCAATGACAAGCTGTTGTACCCCTAAAGGTACAGTTTATGGACATTTGTTTTCTAACAGCATTTATGTTAAAATACTTTTAGTTCAGCTATTGCATCAGTGCTTTAAAGCATTTTGTGTGCACTGTGGAAAGGAAGAATGAAACACACAGACTCATCTGAAATCACCTGACTGCAGAGTGAGATGCATAAAGTGTCAAGTTCAGTCCTAATTTAATATAATAAGGTCAACAGAGGAGTGGTCATTTTTAAGTACCACCGTTGTTGAGATTTGTATTACGAGTGTTAATGTCTAGGCACACAAAATAAAATCAGGCTCACTGTATTATTACAAATTGTATTGCTTCAATAAGCATAGATTCAACACTGCAATTTGACTTGCATTCTATCATTGCAGTGGTATCAATTAAGCAAGACTCTTTTTAACATTCATTTCAATTTTGAAAGCAGTCTGACTTTTCCTCTTTTTTGTTCCTTTCTGAAACACTACTGTACACATAGAAAGATAACTAAGAATTGACCATTCACAAAGAGCTTGATTGAAAGGCGATCTGACCAATCATTATGCCGAATCTGCCATCTTGCCCAACAAACAAATCAGACAGGAGAGTAGATTAACTTCGGTGGACTTAAACTTAAAACATTGTGTGACGTCTTTCCACAGTTGAAATAAAAGATGTTATGATGTTCATTCATGTTTATTTTGTGCTTTAATTAAATATGAAAAGATGATCGGTTCACATGTGTCACTTGAATTGAGGAAATACAGTGATCTGTCATGACATACACAAGCAACAAAATTGTATTTATTGTTAGAATTTTTTTTTTAAGCTGAGACCTTGTTTCATACCAGAAGTAACCTGCTCTCTCTTTTTTACTGCATGAGAACATGGTGTGTACTGTGAGAGAGGCATGGCTTGTCGGAGATAGCAAAACAGTAACTAGGAAAGATTTTTGTGAGGGGTCAATTTCAGTTCTTACAAAGATAGTGATTTTGTTGTTTCAACCAATATGTGACCCTGGACCACAAAACCAGTCTTAAGTGTCAATTTTTCGAAATATACATCATCAAAAAGCTGAATAAATAAGCTTTCCATTGATGTATGGTTTGTTAGGATCGGACAATATTTGGCCGAGATACAACTATTTGAAAATCTGGAATCTGAGGGAGCAAAAAAATCTGAATATTGAGAAAATCACCTTTAAAGTTGTTCAAATGAAGTTCTTAGCAATGCATATTACTAATCAAAAATGAAGTTTTGATATATTTACGGTAAGAAATTTACAAAATGCTGGTGGAATGGCTGGTGGAATGATCTTCCCACCCATATTCGGAGTACTGGATCCCTGTCAATCTTCAAGCAACAGCTGAAAACTCATCTCTTTCGACACTACTTGACTTCAACCTACACATAAAAAAAAAAAAAAAAAAAAAAATCTTTCTCCTTACTTATTCCTTCCCTTGCTAGCTTGTACTTATTTAAACAATGCCTGAGACTTGGTGTTACAAGCACTTCCTTTGTCGGATTGCCTCTTCAAGATGAATCGCTTCATGTGTTCCCCAAATTGTAAGTCGCTTTGGATAAAAGCGTCTGCAAAATGACTAAATGTAAATGTAAATGTAAAATATCTTCATGGAACATAATATTTACTTAATATCCTAATGATTTTTGGCATAAAATAAAAATGTATAATTTTGACCCATACAATGTATGTTTGGCTATTGCTACAAATATACCCCAGCGACTTAAGACTGGTTTTGTGGTCCAGGGTCACATATTTTGTTCTAAGAATTAAAGATTATTTTTAACTTCATGTTGTTTTGTTGTCATAACTTTGAATTAAATATTGTATTAAATTATTCAAGCAATCAAGAGCATTGAGTAAATCTATGTGCAATGTGCTCTCTCTCGTCTAATGTCTTGAAATGTTCTTCTAATGTTCAAGTCAGTTTCACTATTAGGCTTTAGAAAAGCACAAAGGCCTTTCAAATAAAAGTGAAAGGAAAGTTGAAACAAACATGCAGAACAGGTTTGAACGGCTCTGGGGATTCGGAGGAGGATTTTTAAACATGAAGATGAAATACTGAAGTGTGGTATGAAGCAGTCTTTCAAGCCCCGGACCTGGGCTCCCACAGCACTTGTTTCTTATCTGGCACACTTTGCTCAGTTCTCTCTCATGAACCAGTGATAAATCAAGTGTGTTAAATTAGGAAGACATACAAAATGTGCAGAGCTGTAGATCCTCAGGAGCATGACTGAAAACCACTGATGTAAAGCACATATGTTTCTATTCTCAGCTCGCAGCTCGCAGCTTTCCATTTCTGTTCATCACATTGATTCAAACACAGTCTAAAAATGTCTGGGTAAAAAATATCCCTACTGACAACCTAACGCTCTGTGAACTGGGCAAAGCACAGACGGAGTTAAGCTTAGCCAGCATGCTGGGTTATGCACTTTCACCCATCAAACTGGGTTGTTTGTTAAACAACTGTCAGCTAATGTTGACTAAATTCTGAACTCATTTGACCTCATGAGTAGAATAACTCATTTCCTTTGAGAACTGAACATGTATGTTTATCTGAACAGTAGTATTCTTTTTGTTGTTGTTGTATAAACGTGAACTACAAATTTATCTACACAGATTTGTCGTTTGTTTTTGGAGTTTTAAATGTTACATTATAATTTAATAATTCATGGTGTTGATATGTAATAATTCCAATTTCCAGTACTTTCAAACATCTTCATTGTTCATCATAAACAACTGAGCAAAGTCATTCAGTTTGAATTCATATTTTATACTTCCTTCAAAGACAAAAAAAGTAGCGCTTTTTTAATTGATTGAATTACACAGCCATATGACCCTAGGGCCCAAGACTGATTGCCCACTGAAGCCTGATCAGACTCTGGATGGGAGACCTCCTTCTGCTGGAAGTGGTGTTAGCGAGGCCAGCTCTGAGGCGTTAAACCGAGGTCCTGACTCTCTGTGGTCACTATAAATCCCATGGCACGTCTCGTAAAGAGTAAGGTGTATCCCTGGTCAGAATCATGACCTCTAATCATCCCCATCCGCTGAACTGCTCCATCAGTCTCTCCTCTGTGGCTTTCGTCTCATCATCCAGACCCGATATGATTGGACAGCGCTTTGGTACACAGTAGTACATAAGAAAAGCGCTACATAAATGTTTCATTCATTCATATTAATATTCTTATAATTCCAATGCGTCTATTTGACTGAGACTCTGTTATTTGATTTATCTGTCATGACATTCTTAATTTTTTTGCGAACTAAATGAATTCTCATACAGTGTGTGCAGAATTATTAGGCAAGTTGATATTCTGAACATTTTACCAATTCCAAACCACATCAATCTTAATAACTACTATTGATTTTGTATTTAATAATTTATAAATGATATATAATTGTCCATGAAGGCTGAAACTTCTCATTTCAGGTGCGCAGAATTATTAGGCAGGTTTTCTTTTACAGATAAAATGAGCCAAAAAAGAGATTGAACTCAAGAATAAAAAATTTAAACAATTATTAAATGCCCATGAGAAGGATGCAATACTAATGCAATAATAGAATTAGCAAAGTTAAGGCATGACCACTGGGCAGCGAAATGCTCATTGGGTCAGCAGGGTCAGAAAAAACAGGTGGAGAGGAAAAGACACGTTAACTGCAAAAGAATTAAGAATTAAGGTGGAGAATTAGGTGAGAAACCATCAGGAACCATTTAGTCTCCAGCACCATCATTTTCCAGAACTGCAACCTTCCTGGAGTCTCCAGAATTACAATGTGTCAGGTCCTCAGAGACTTTGCTTGGGTAAAAAAATATACTCTTGAAGGACCAGCATCACATCCTCTTTATTGATTTTACTGATTAAAAATGAGCTCCTAAAACTTACTGCCAGATTCTGGAAGATACATTCTTCAAACAGTGGTCAAGAGGATGTGATGCTGGTCCTTCAAGAGTCACTCACAACTTATCTGTCCATAAAGCCTATACAAAATCAGTCTTCATGTATTTCACAACACTTCAGCATGTTATTCTTATTAAGTGAGAGTCATTTAAAATATATTTTTACCCAAGCAAGGTCTCTGAGAACCTGACACCTTGTAATTCTGGAGACTCCAGGAAGGTTGCAGTTCTGGAGACTAAATGGTTCCTGATGGTTTCTCACCTAATTCTTCACCTTAATTTCTAATTCTTTTGCAGTTAACGTGTCTTTTCCTCTCCACCTGTTTTTTCTGACCCTGCTGACCCAATGAGCATTTCGCTGCCCAGTGGTCATGCCTTAACTTTGCTAATTCTATTATTGCATTAGTATTGCATCCTTCTCATGGGCATTTAATAATTGTTTTACTTTTATTCTTGAGTTCAATCTAATTTTTGGCTCATTTTATCTGTAAAGAAAACCTGCCTAATAATTCTGCACACCTGAAATAAGGAGTTTTTAACTTTCAGCCTTCATGGACAATTATATATTAAAATATGACCAGAATATCAACTTGCCTAATAATTCTGCACACACTGTATTTACTGTATATTGTAAATACAATATTGCAATATTATACTGTATGCACATCCTAAACTCATCTCTAAATATGTCAGGAGTCCTGATTTAGCAGCACACGCGCTCTGATCCTTGGTTCGGAGGACAGACTGAAAGCCCTGTTTAACGCAGATCAGTCAGCAGATGGAGACATTTACTGGAGGCCAAACCATCACATTCGACTCTTAATATTACTCCATATGTATCTGTACAAACAGAGAGAGAGAGAGAGAATGTGTGTTACTTAAAGACAGCCACCAGACCTTTGTGCTTTTTTTTTTTTTCATTTTTTCATTCATCATTTATGATCATAATCATATTACACACACATAAAAACAAACAAACATAGTTTTATTAGGATCTAGACCTTCCTGCATAGAGCACTTCACCACATGACATATAATAAGAACAGATAATTACCAAAACACAACACAATAATCTCATTTGAGTAAGTCAATAAGTAACAGTATGCATGGTAAGTGTCACAGATTGTCTTTTTAAATGCCACAATCAAATTTTACTGTACATTTGAGATTTGACAGGGTTTGTATCATATCAGTTTTCACACTTTTAGCATATGCTGGAGGAAAGCCATGAATGTCAGTGATATTGTTGCTCATAGATTATCCGTGTGTGTATGTGCTGAGTCATTTTACTGTAAAGTGATGGATGACAGGAAGGGGACGGACCAAGAACAGAGCCGGAGATGGAGGAGAATGTGAATGGCGTTAAAATGCAGATCGAGGAGATGTGTAAATTATGAGCGAGGGAAGAAAAGAGCTCATAACGTGTAGAAATAAATGAGAAAATAAAGAACAGAAGAATGCTAACACTGCACAAACAAAAAAGCATGGTTTTCTCAAGTAAATTTCTCTTGTTTGATGGATGGTTTGATATGTTTTAGTGGAAACCAAGAAAAAAATACTGATCGATTAAAATATATATAGGACTGGAGGTACAGAGCCAGACAGATCCTGCTGAAATTGAGTGATATACAGAGAGTTATTGATAGGACCTGAGAGACACGTATTCCTCACCTGATTATCAACTACCAAAATAAAGCTCTGAATCAATCCAAACCTCCTAGAAACAAATGTGAGCGTGCACAACAATTTGATCCTCGTGTGCGTCCACACACACACACACACACACACACACACACACACACACGTTCGTTTTTGTGAAAAGTGGGGACTCTCCATAGGCGTAATGGTGTTTATACTGTACTTACTGTATGTGCTATTGCCCTACACCAACCCTACACCTAAACCTACCCCTTACAGGAGACTTTCTGCATTATTCACATTTATGTCCTCATTTGTCACAAAAATGCGCACACACACACACACACGCATGCACGCACACACACACACACACACACTGTGTGTGTGTGTGTGAGTGTGCACGTTTTTGTGACAAATGAGGACATAAATGTGAATAATGATGAGGGTATGACAGGTATTACAAGGAGAAGGTGACTTTTCAGGACATTACTCCATGTCCCCACTTTTCAAAACGCTTATGAATCACACAGAATGGAGTGTATTGAGAATCTGAAATAGCAGACAGTCTCCTGTAAGGGGTAGGTTTAGGTGTAGGGTTGGTGTAGGACAATAGCACATACAGTAAGTACAGTATAAAAACCATTACGCCTATGGAGAGTCCCCACTTTTCACAAAAACGAACGTGTGTGTGTGAGAAAGGCAGAAGCGTCACCCCTCACCCACACCTCCATCTGCTCTGGTGGTCAGCTCTGCTCTCGGTGAGCAGCAGGGGGTTGGGGACGGACGGTGGCTGCCTGCTTTGCTCATATTGTGTTTTTACAATCATATTCATGTTCTAGTGAACAACATTATTGGCTTTTTAGAAAACCCATAGATGTCTAAATATAGATGGATGCAATTTCAGCCAAAAAACAATAATTACAACCTTCACTCAAAGCCAACTCCAGTGTAGCGCACAAGAGTGAACCTAGGATGCTGACATCTCTCACTCAAATGCAAAAACCACATCTTGTTTTAAAATCGTCCTCTTTGTTAAGATTCCTTGTAGGCCTCTTATTACATCATTTCCATGATGATGATTCCCATTCGTGTATTATAACTGATACATGGCTTGCACTCCTTAATATTCCTAAAATAAAGACACTGCCACCACCATTGCGTATAAATAAATGTACATGATACAGTAAGGAGGCCGAGGTGGTTGTGTGTGACAGGAGCAGGGAAATCTAACGAAGGGGCGGAGTGAGGCTGCTGTGAAGACGGTAATTAAGGGTTGTCTTCTCTGGAAAAGGCCTTGGAGAGTTGACTTTGTTTCTGCTGGAGTGCTCGGGGGGCACGCAGGGGTAAGGACAGGAAAAGCCCAAACCTCTCCATTGTGAGGAAGAGAGGACGGGAGGGGATGGGTGGAGCAGAAAGAACAGAGAAAGAGATGATGTCACCTCTGCTCCTCCACCAATCAGAGGCGTGTGGGCGGAGCTCAGGCTGAGGCAGAAGGGTGTGTTTCCCTCACTGCAGCATCCCAGCAGCCTTCACCCAGCGGATGGGATGAACAGAGAGAAAGAGACAGACACAGAGGAGACGGAGAACAAGGCGTGTCACCGTACCAACAGAGAGGAGCCAGAGTTCTGCCCAAAACCTCTACATCTGCCTGTGAAGGTACGAGATCATTCCACAGATGTGTGTGTGTGTGTGTGTGTGTGTGTGTGTTTGTGTGATGGAAATACCTTGGTGATAAGGTGCCAAACACAGCCTGAACACACCTTGGCCTTGTGTGTGTGTGTGTGTGTGTGTGTGTGTGTGTGAAGGAGCTCGGTAGATTAAAGTCTTGTGCGCTTGGAGACAGATGGAACTCTTATCAGAAATAAAAGGGTGTTTTCTTCATTGCAGCGTGTCGTTATTATGTCCAATAATTATGAATAATTGGAAATCATTTTGATGGAATCATTCAGAATATTTCATTATTTTATACATTGTTACATAAGTATTAATGTAAAAGCAGGACAATTGCTATTCCATTCAGTTCTTGGGACCGGTTTGCTGAACAGTAAGACATTGCAGTTTATTTGTTGTGTTGTTAGTCTGACGCGCCTCCTGCTGCTGCGTAACATGAGCTAATATAACATCAGAGAGTCTGAGTCAAAGATGTGCTTTACGTATCTTCAAAATTCTGTGTTCCTTTAGCAGTGCTCTCTGCTTTTTAACTGTCCCCGCCTATCTCTGTGTGTGTGTGTGTGTGTGTGTGTGTGTGTGTCGCTAGCAGGTGAACGGGCTCAGCCATTGTTTCTTCATGTGGTGTGGTTGTTATGATGTAGAACTATATAAGTAAATTGATAATAATCTATTAGTAATTAATCTATTTTTAAATTAAATTCCCCAGGATTAACTAAATTTCACTTTGATTTCACTCTCCTTAATTATAATATGGAAAAATGCTGAATCATAAGCATGTCATCACATAATTAAATACTGCACAATAAATAAATATGCCACTATACTTTGTTAAATTGCCCATTATACTTATAATAACATTAAATACATATAATAACATAATAACATTAGCGAGCACAACACCTGAGCGATGACGGTGGATTTGTCATCTTTCTCTCTGTGTGAAGATTCTGTTGTGTGGTTTTCTTTTGCTGCTGGAGCAAATGGTAACACAGAGCTATTCTTACAGTAGTCTGCGTTCATCACTATAGAAGTGCACTTCTGTCTCTGACAACCCTGGAAATCTGAAGCGCTCCATATTAATGACAGGATCATCTGTATCGTGCTTGAACCGGAAGAGTGTCAAAACTAAATGAAAAGTCTACTTTGAGATGAGATTCAATTAGTTTAATATTACTCTTTTTTCTGAGACATGATGGGCGATAAAAGGAGAGAGGCATCCCATCTGAACATTTTCATTGATAAAGTTCACACCTTTCATATTGCCATCACACACTCACCGGTGCATTCATCTTAGATGGTCGCTAAAATGTTATATTGTCTTTGTGGTGTGTGTGTGTGTTTGTACTGGTATATATGGTTTATGAGGACTCAAATGTGTCCCTGTAAAACAAAAGGCTTAAAAAACATACAAAACGGTGTTTTATGAAATTCAAAAATTGCCAGTAGTCTCCTGTAAGGGGTAGGTTTAGGTGTAGGGTTGGTGTAGGGCGACAGCACATACAGTAAGTACAGTATAAAAACCATTACGCCTATGGAGAGTCCCCGTAAACCACAAATGCCAGACTGTGTGTGTGTGTGTGTGTGTGTGTGTGCTGCTCTTTAAAGAAACGTGTCTCATAATGATGGGTGGTCTTGGAAAGCTGTGCTAACAGTAGGGTAAAAAGACAACTTTCATTTCCTCTCTCGACCACAGATGGCACAAGATATCATCTCAACACTTTTGGTGACTATTTTTAATTTTGTCAATATTTGTGAGTTTTATTCAGTCAAAACACTTTTGAGGTTAGTTAAGCTGATTTTTGCCCCTGGAAAATGTGATTTATGCCATCCATATATTGTGTTGAATATCAAAGGTTTTTGTGTGTGCTTGTTAATGATGGATTTCTGGACACATTCTCATTGTTGTTTTTATTTAGAAGAAAAAAGTTTGACTTTTGAGAATGACTTAAGATGAGCCAGCAGAACTGGCACAGAGGGACCCATATTGTGTTGAAACTAGTGATACTATTTTTTAATACTTACTGTGATTAATGGGGTTATTCTCCATGAATTAGATGTACATTTCAGTCATGTTCACATCTTCGATCATTACAACCTAATTAAGTGATATTATTAAATTAGCATTCATAGTGTTGCTATTATAACATACCTTTAATTCAAATATGGGCACTAAATATGTTAATATTGGCATTCCCGTTTATAAGTCATAATATGATAATATATTAAAATATATTGAAAAAATAATTGTAAAAATTGCATCATAAGTCATTTATACATTCTGTAAACGTTTACCCAGGCCCCTAGCCAGCACATTGTGTTATAACAACTAAATGAGAGAATATTTCTGTGTATTTCCTATAATAACACATTGGCTGATGCATCATTATCATGTACATGCCAAACTTATCTCTAAATGTTACAGTACGTCACTGCCTTAAGTAATGAGTCATGGAATCATTCAGTTTGCTCAAAAGAACTGATTTATTCAGGAATGAAGCAAGTGACTCATGATTTTGTGAATGGGCTATTGAATCATTCACTCGGTCAATTTGTTCAAAATGCAGATTTATTCAGGAACCAAATGCCTGTGTAGCTCACAGATAGGAGACACTTCCGCTATGGATTTATGGATTTATTCCGCTATGATTCATCATATCCACTTTTTTCCCCAAGTCCTCTATAATAAAGCAGGTTCAAAAACTGGACACAACGAGGTGAAATTATGGTACTCACCCTTCAACCATTAAAAATAATAATAATAATAATAATAGTAATAATAATAAGTGTAAAAGCATTAAAAATTACTTTAAACAACATGAATATCTCCAAAAACTGTAGTAATATGCCCTTAAATCAAAAATGTTCATTAACTGGAACATTGAGTGATAATATTTCAAATCATTTTAACAAATACGCTTTACAAGTTAAAAAGGGAAAGAGTTACATTTGAACACATCTGACCTGGAAAGAGATGTGGGGTAAATGAGAGACTCAGTGCACTCCGGGGAGGTTTTCATGTGATACAGAGAGCAGAGCAGAGATGAAATGCGCAGTATATGTTGTCTTTTTTCATATTGTTACAGCAGAAAACAAGAGAAAAGAGAAAGAATCAGGTGGAAAAGAATGCAGCGGACTGAGAAGAGCTCTTCCAGAGATTTACCACATCACATTAAAATGCCAAGCGTTATGTTATTCTTCTGACGTCTGAAAATCGTTCAGTCAAACTGAGCGTTATGATTTGAAATGAGTTGTTTCAGGCTTTTTGACAAACTGGAAGAACCTCCCATAATTTTAAACACAGTAGGAAAGAGGAGGAGAGAGCAAAAACACAAAAGCGATTCTGAAATGGAAGCCATTACTTGTTTTTGAACAAGAATCAATATCACATTTGGAGTCATGTTTATATTCGTGAACACAGCACTCTTCTTCCTCAGCCTGATATTCCACAACTACACCATATGTTATGAATATAAAAACAAGAACTCATACAGACAAACATCGCTGGCACTGCATGAGAAAATGCTTATCTTCGTGTGAGAACAGGGTCTGCTGCGTGAGAGCTGGCAGCCCTGGGTTTGAAAGATCGACATCTACTGACCTCAGAATGCTTTATCATTAGAGGACATGTTGAATCTTTTCAAATTTGAATGTCAATTTGAAAGTTGATCGGCTTGATGATATAGCACGTTTTATATATACAGCAGGTAAAATAAGTATTGAACACCTCACCATTTTTCTCAGTAAATATATTACTAAAGGTGCTGTTGACTTGAAATTTTCACCAGAAGTCAGAAACAACCCAAGTAATCAATACAAAACAAATAAGTTCAGAAATTAAGTTATGTGTAATAAAGTGGAATGACACGGGGAAAAAGCATTGAGCACATGAATAAAGGGAGCTGCAAAAAGGCATGGAAAGCCAAGACACCAGCTGAAATCTATCAGTAATTAGAAAGCAATCTTGCCCCTCGTCAGTGGAAATTAATATCAGCTGCTTCCGTCCCAGCACCTACAGAACCAGGATGATGAAGATGAAACAAGGGTGACCATGATCGCAAACTCTCGACGGGTTTCAGAGAAAGAAAATAAAGCTGCTAGAACGGCCAGACAATCACCTGACGTGAATCTAATAGAAAATAAGAACTAAAGGTCAGAGTTCATAGAGATCCACAGATCCTTCAAGATCTGAAGACAGAATCACAGCTGAGCAACGCATGCCGCTAGCTTCTCCTGCAGGAGCGTCTTGAAGCTCTCGTTACCAACAAAGTATTAAATACATTTCAGTAGTTCAGTACTTTTCCCCGTGTCATTCAGTTTTATTACACAGAACTTAATTTCTGAACTTATTTGTTTTGTTTTCTTTGTATGTATGGATTACTTGGGTTGTTACCCACATCTGGTGAAAATTTCAAGTCAACAGCACCTTTAGTAATATATTTCTGAGAAAAATGGTGACGTGTTCAATACTTATTTTACCTGCTGTATACTGTATGTTCATATATTTAATTAAAAGAAGGAGCTGCAGAATTGAACTGCCCCAAAAATCTTGAAATAATCATTACATTCAGTCCTATCTTTTTTCCGATGAATGCCGTCTTTCGTTGACTCAGTCTTCATCTATGTCTGCCTCTGAGTCTGACCTTTCTCTTTCCACACATCCAGTCTTTCACGTCCTCAAACAGAATGGAGTCTTTGTTTTGTTCATTGACTCATTTACTCTGAAGAACAGTGAGCATATTAGCAAGTCCCCAGAGTCCTTCTGTGTTTCCGGGTTCAGCTAATGGAGAAACAGAACTGACACATTGTTAAATAATAAAATAATAATAATAACAACTAGATTTAAAAAATGTGTCAAAAGTGTCCCCTCTGTCACAGTCCTCTTATTCCCTCGTCACCTGATCGTCTCCCTCCGTCCCATCTCTGTCCCGTCTTACAGCTTCCCATCAGCACTCATGTTCTCTTTTGACATCTTTCCCTATAAAAACCATCTTCTGCTATTGAAATGTCAGTCAGCGTTTGTCTGTGCTCGCTCGTGTCTGGAGAGTCAAGTTACTTCTGTTATACGCTACAACATTCCTTTTAAGCATCCAAACTCTCTTTCTTCTTTCTTTCCGTCTGACTTATGTAGTAACTCTTTCTGCATCAACTACTGCTGACTGTCTTCTGTCGCTGTAGAGTGTAAGGTCTCGGCCGCTTCATGGGAGTTTTTTTTAATAGTCTCAAAATGTCTCTGAACTGAACCGAATCAGCAACAAACAAACTGTTTACTATTGTTTTCCAGCTGTTTGTATCACCGAATCAGTATTTTCTGATTAATCACTGTAAAGCTGCTTTGAAAAAATCTGTATTGTATAAAGCGCTACAGAAATAAAGGTGACTTGACCTAAACTCTGCATACATGACATTTACATCACTTTGTGTTATTGTGCATAGTGGTATAAATGAGTGGGACAAGACTTTCTAAATCATTGCAATCAACGCAATTACTTTCAGCATTTCTCAGCATTTCACAGTGCTGTAATTGGAGTTTCTGTAAGAACGGTATAATCTGTAACACCCTTGTTTGCCTTTTTCTGCTGGGACTCTATCATCTCTGTGTATAATTACACACGGTTTTCAGCATTACAGTCCCTCAAAATCTACCGTCGACCACTGCTTCTCTCATTACAGGAGACTTTTGCCCAAAAACTTTATCTGCCCAAGTCTGCAGTTCTTTTCATCTCCATCAAAGCAGAGTGCTTCTCTCCTGGGCTCCTCACCAGCTGGCAGCGTAACATCCCAGCACACAGCCTAGCTTACCACAACCATTTACTGTAATGTGCTCACGCCTTGGTTTGAGCCAAACTGACGCTGGAAGATTTAGTTTCCATTTAAACAAAACTCAAACCACATTGATTAATTGATATATATTTACATTTGCATTTAGTCATTAGCAGACGCTCTTATCCAAAGCAACTTACAAATGTGAACAATAGAGTCCCGGTACACACAGCAAAAAATAAAAATAAAATAAATAAAAAAGATAGATAGATAGAGAACACATTTTTTATAATAAATGAAAAAGAAAACAAGTAGATAGAATAGAAAAAGAATAGAGAGTGGAAGTGTATGTATATATGGCACATTCACCTTACAAAGCTGGGATATAGTTTTTGACACATTTCTTTAGTATTTTTGACAAAATGTTGTGTTAACTGGAAAATAGTTTTGTTTTTATTTTGTTTTTGTTTTTTTATTTTTGTCATCAGTGAGGTACATGAAGGTGTTCTTGTTCTACATTTTATGTTCTGTACTTTCATTTATTAAATATTTATTATCTTGTAAATACACATACTGTATGTACAAAAAATACATACAGTTTTTATTTATTTTTTTAGTTTTTTTATCCCAGCATCTCATGCCATAGGCAAGGAAGCACTCTGGATGGATAGCCAGCAGTTTACTGACATTTATCCCCAAATTCTCTCTATGTGAACCATGCCGTTTTACTAAAGTGTGTGTGTGTGTGTGTGTGTGTGAACTGAATAGGGCTCTTATGCATGAACAATTCCAGAAGTCTTCCAGGAAATGCTTTAGCAAAGCTCTGATATGTGATAAAGGAGCTCTTCAGAAAAACAGCATCACATCCCAGCTCTATAATGCAGCTCTGATATCATTAAATAGTCATGCATATTCTGTTAATGAATTAATAATATATGGTAATGCATGCAGTGTCATTTTGTCCAGTGTTGTACAGCTTTATGAATTTGGAGTTGTAATTACTAATTGAAATGCCTTTTTTTTTTTTTTTTTTTTTGGTTTGTTATTTGACATTAAGAGATTGTGTTAATTCCTCCCAAAATACAGAAGTGTAAATTCCTGCGGAGAGTCTTATGTTGATTTAATGTAAATGTGAACATGTTCTGACAGCTGACATGTAGCATGAAGATAGGCTTGAATGGGAAACACAAATGGGACGCTCTGCCTTTGTTTGGAGGAGCCCCTCTAGGGTCGGGATCATTGAGTTATTTTGGCAGGGATCTGTGGGGAATATGGGGCTCATTAATTCTGGGCTCTGCTGTGTGTAATACTGGAACAGTCTGCAGATGGTCTGTGTCTGATGACGTCCTGACATTAAACATTGGCTAACCAATCAAATTCAGGCTTTTGATTTGGTCCGGAGATGCTGCTGTTACATGAAACTACGACTTGGTGGAGCTGTCAGTTCTCTGTTTTTTTTTTGTTTTTTTTTGTACTGTTCTCTGAGGTCCACTTCAAATATTATCAAGATTTTTACATCAAAGAAAATCATAATTTAGAAGTAACAGGCTGTTTTCTGTCCTGTTTTGACCCCCCTCATCAGAACGCTGTGTTTGAGTAGCTGTGGAGGATTGTAGACTCAGAAGTAAACACCCATTGCTATGATTGGTATTGTTGTATATGGCTGACAGCATACATTCCTCACAGATAGACGCTGCTGTGATGTATGTCAAAAATGTATAAATACTCAGTACATTTAAAACAATCTGTAATAACAGACAAAGCAAAAGTGACCATGTAATAAAAACAGTTACTCACACTTGTGTTGAGACATTACTGTCAGATCTAATGTAGTCGCACAGCATCGTCTCTTAGCTTCAGTCTTTCCGAAAATCGAATTGTGCCTTGTTTGTAAACGAATTCGCTGTAAAATTAAGTGAACAAAGGACCAAGTTCTTACTGGCGCGGCCTGGAACTTCATTAAAAATAAAGTTCATCCAGTCTTGGAATCAGAAGGAAGGCAACACAAACATTCCACAGTTTTTCCACAGCTTGGCACTCAACAGCATCTTGTCTTCGGAGCATCTTTATTGTTTGGTTTGTGTAGACCTGCTCTCATAAACACTACATGCATGAATCGGTGGGCGGGGCTAAGCGGGCAGCGATGTAGAGGCAGGTATTGATTTCTTTTCTGGGGAGGTGGTGCTTATCCACACTATTACATCATAGAGTAGAACATTCCACAAGCGGTCGTTTTGGAAAACTGGCTTCAATATAAGCTGTTTTTAGACAATTCTGAGTTTAGACAGTTTTGAATTCTGAAACGTACAGGATGTTTTTATAGCACAACGACCTCTTGTATGTCAAAAGATCAATGGAATTTTGTTTTCTCTGTTCATGACCCCTTTAAGGGTCATTCAGCCAGTGTAATGTCTTGGACATTATGCTGTTTGTTATATAAATAACTTGGCAAGAGTTGCTTGTGTTGAGCTTGCACATTGTGGTTTTTGCAATCTGCGTGCACAGTACTGTGGCAGAGCGTTTGTGGCTGTCTTTGAGCGCTCGGCTGCTCCACACACACCTGACTCTCCTCAGCAGCCGTATCCATGTGTTCCGGGGGATTCCAAGGGGATTCCGTTGCCATGGAAACGGAGCTGGAGAGGAGGCGGGAACAGCATTATGCTGGTTTCTGTATAAAACACACGGATGTGATTATATTTACATGTAAATCACTGAGATAATATGAGCACACATTAAAAATCATACACACCTACACACAGGCAAGGAAGACACCATAAAAGTGTATGATAGATTAGAAAAGTGTAGGGTGTGGCAGACAGAGAGAATCCTATGACTCAGCATGATCCAATCAACTGTCTGGAAAACAAATACAGATGGATGGATGGACAGAACCATAAATGCCTGCTCCCCCATTTCATCCATTAATGGCACTTACCACCACAGCTGCCACTGCTCAATATTTCAGTGCGCACACACTCGCACACTCACACACTCACACACTCACACACACACACACACACACTGTGCTGTGCCCCTCCCTACTGCTCATGTTCAGAACACGATAAAGAAGGGAGAGTTATTACTTTAAAAAATAGCTATTATAATCTAAGCCCTAATTAACTATGTATGCATTTTAAGAATTTAATTAAACCAGTTATTTAGAAAAAGATAATAATATATAGATAATCGAAGGTTTATATATATATATAGAGAGAGAGAGAGAGAGAGAGAGAGTGTTGTAATATATATTAATGCATGGTAATATAAATATATATTAATGCATTAATGCAGTGTCTACTCTGTCTGTTTTCTTTAAAGCAATCAAGCGTAGGTGCATTAATGTGGCTGTTAGAATCTGTTGGCTGAGTATCTGATTGTAGATGAGCGTATCAGATTCTGCAGGACCCAGAGCTGATTATATCGTGTGTGGTTGCTGTGATTTTCAGTAAACAGACGTCAAACCTCGCTTTGCTCCGCAGGATAATGTGATAATACTCTTGCTCAACCTACTGCCTTATATGAGTGTTCTTGTTCTTTAAAGTAATATCCAAATCTGTCCTTTTCTGTCTTTTCTCTCTTCTGTGTAGGTAATTTCACACATAAATTTTTCTTGATCTTGAGGGAAGTTCATGTTTTTAGAATGGTGTCATTAGCATTAATGAATGCATAATGAGATTTTGTCTTTTTATGGACCTTCCGGTTTCATGGCCATTTCTTCATGGATTTTCAATGCTTTCTGGTGGGTTAGGATACATTTTTCTTCTGTTCTAGTTCAGTCTCCTCCGTGTGTCATCCTACAGACCTCCCTGATAGCAAGCAACCATTGATTCAATGTAAAAAAATAAAAAGAAAATTTAAAAAAAGAAAAAAAAGTGTTGATTTGTCCATGTTAATTGCATTCAATCAAAATCACTTTTGCACCTGCAATTAATGTTGAATTTTTTAATTTTTTTTGACATTTCAACAAACCACCATTATTGTGATCAGTGTTTAGTTGGGCTCTTGACTCTTGTATTTTAATGTTAGGTTTTCATTTTCTCTTGTAACAATGTACTAAAATGTGTTGAGGCAATGAAAACTAAGATCCACTGGGATCAGGTGATGGTGACTGTAATAATTGTGAGGTTATTTAAATAATTGCTCACAAGTTTGTTGTGTTATTTATGTGTGAATAATGTGTGATACTACAGTGTGAGATTAAAGCAGTGGTACAGCTAACATACTTCTATGAATTAACCAAAAAAAAAAAAGAAGAAAGAAAAACCTCATTAAATTGTTGACTCAATTAGACATCAAAAATCAACGTATGAAACTCAACAATGGTTACAATCAACAAAAGAAAATGTTATGCTGAAATGCATGCTGGGTATCAACAAAACACATTCATGACTAATGACTTCATGACCCAACCAAAGCAAACACTGATCACAATAATGGTGGTTTGTTGAAATGATATTGATTCACATATTGATAACAATCAGCTATTTTTAACATTGAGTGGTTAAATGGTTTTGACCTGCTCTCTTGCCTCACGGCCTCTCCTCTCTCTCTCTCTCCTGCAGAAGCGTCAGAAGCGTGCGGAGTCAGACGTGGTGGAGGCTGTCTGGACACAGCTGTGTTTGCATGCAGTGGCTGCTGGTTTGATGCAGAATGCCTCTAGTTCAGTGTCAGCCGGCAGGCAGAAGAGGGCGCATCAGGACACATCTTCATCTGCTGCTCCTCTTCCTCATTGTGCTACAAACACATGGATACATTATAATCCCTCCCGACTGTGAGTAGCACCCCATCCAGACTCTAAACCTCTTTCAGAAACAATCTTCTATAATGTGCAGGTACAGTGTTTTGCTAAGTGTCATTCCTCGATTGGCGATTAACAAACACCATGTGGGTGCAGTTTCACTCTTTTTGATACAAAACTGTATTTGGTGGTATGTTAAGAAATACTTTTAAATCAGACAGTGATGTGGTCAAAGACACTGTGTCTCGTTCACTAATGTAATGCACAAACAGCGTTTTGACAAACAAATCCTGATTCATCAACTACTGTACAAAGATTTATTCTAAATTTACCACAAAATGTAGGAACAACTGAAAGCACACATATATTATTATTTATTTATTTATTTTTTAAGGGGGGGGGGGGGCATATAGACATGCTAAAATGAAATTTTATACATAGATATTTCTCAGTTATTCATTCAGATAAATGTAATCTTACCACACTACTTTATTTTACTTCAGGATTCTAGATCTAATGACTTGTAGATAAAATAACTAACAAAAGCATGACTACAGTACATCCAACAATGGACAAGACCTGACAAAGAATGCTGAAAACACAAGGGCTTCAATACACAGGCTAATAGACTAAAAAGAAACAGGTGAAAACCATCAGGTCATAACAAGGGCAACGTGAAACAGGAACGGAGTACGAACTAACAATCTAAAACACACCTGTCAAATTTGACTCCTGGGGCCACAGTCCCTCAGAGCGTAGCTTCAACCAACCATCTCCAAAACACTCACCTGGAAGTTTCTAGTGATCCTGAAGACCTCAAAGAGCTGGTTCAGGTGTGTTTGATTAGATTTAGGGCTGAACTCTGCAGGACTGTGGCCCTCCAGGAACTAAGTTTGATGCCTCGGTCTACCTCCTGGTAAATATGACTTCATGGGCTCATTCAAATCGATTTGAGAAAGAAAAGAAAAACAGGTCTTTGACAGCTGCTAGTCAGAGCACAACATTGCAGTTAGCCATTGTCTGGTGTGCTCCTCCTACAGGTTGAGCTGCTGGATCCTTATTCAGGATCACGTCCTCTGTAATGCGGGAGAAACGATGGAGAGCAGGATCCATTTGCAAAAGATTCACTGGAAATAATAAGACAATACAGATATTTTTTTCCCATACATTAGAATGTGTCATGTTTAATATTGTTTTGTTTTCTGAGCAAAAGATGATGATTACACAGTGTGCCGATTAATTAATCTATTATTAATTAATTGAAAATTGAACTGTTGGTTCTTGTGGTGTTCGGGACAAAAACAGAACGTGTGATATTGCACTCGTTGTTAGTGATATGATATAAATATGAGACAAAAACTCAAACAGGGACATGCATGCCCCAGTGTCCTGCGTTTAGGGGCATTTAAATGCATGCTATATCACGCAGAGAGCCGTTCGTCTCTGATCCACTGGGCGGCTGAGTGCCTTAAATGCCTTCATTTTAACCAATCATTTTTTTACCCTTGTTAATTATATTATGAATTGACAGCCCTACTGTGTATATGCAAGGTGAGTAGCTATATAGCCAAGTCACAATTAATCTTTTTTCCATTTGTTTGTCTCCTCCAGACAGCTGGTGGTGGTTGAGGAGAGACCCCCCCACATGATTGTAAAGCGCTTTGGGTGTATTGCAATACACATTAAAAGCGCTATATAAATGCCTCATTCATTCATTCCTCCAGACAGCTAGATATATTGTGCTGAACTCCTTCTGTCTGATCAAATCAAAGTTGCCTAATCCCTGAAATCTTGAATGCGTGTAAAGGAGTTACCTCACTGACTGAATCATTTAGGAATCTAATTTCTTTGCTGAATTTTGTTGGAAAAAACACTTGGATAAATGCATTTCTCTATAGGATGCTGTCCCACATCAACAGAAATGCCTCAAAGTCTGAATCCTGCATGACTCTGCCTAACCCTGTGCTCTCTCTCTCTCTCTCATTCACTGCTTCCTTCTGCCGCTCTTTCAGACACATATAACAACCGTAAGTACTTCAGCTTCCTCTGGATTCCTTTATTTCTGGCTCTGTGTCTCTGTGAATGAGTGTTTCTTACAGTTGAGTTTTTCAATTATAGCTGCTACAAATAGATTTTTCTTGTGCTGTGAGACTAAAACATACTAAAACAATGGTTGGTTTGGTCACAGTTTTTTATAGACTTAATTCAAATGTTTATAGGTGTTTTAGGAAACACCATGAGAAAGTTAGGGTTAGGTTCAGGCGCATTTATTGTCCAGCAGTTGTTCTCACACCCAGCAGATGTGAACTCTACCTTTAACTCAAAACACTGGTTACAACCATGGTTTCTCATGGCTATTTTGTTTATCCTGCAACCATCTTTTTGCCCTCAGTAAAACAAGCTCCAAAGATCACAGCTCAGCCCGTGTCTCACACCGCTTTCTCTCTGGATGATGTCAATCTGGCCTGTGAAGCCAGTGGAGACCCAGCGCCCAGGTGAGTCTGATATGGTCCTTTGGCACATTTTCTGCTGTATGTCAAGTCATTAGAACCAGGTGTTTCAGATACTGTAAATGTCAACAAAATGTGCAGGACTGTAGACAACCCAGGACTTGGAAAGTCAAAGACATCATACGAGTTTTTTGTTGGTCTTCACAGTAAATCATTATCGGTGATTCATAATCTCTTTGACATCACTATATACAGCAGGGCTGCTGAGTCCTGTTTCTGGAGATCTCCTGTACCTTCCTGCAGAGCTCAGCCGCTCATTCAGATCCTCAGGAGCACGTGCTCATCACAGACAGCGCTGCAGGACGGTGCATCTCCAGGAACAGCACTGGGCAGCCCTGATATTTGTGCTCAGCTTTTGTAATAGATGTGTATGAATGGCTCAGAGTGAAAACCACACAGTTGCTAATGGAAAGGGTTCACATACGTGAAAGACGAGTACAGAATGTGCAGGAGCTGAAGGATTTTTCTGAATAGCGGACAGGATGAACAAGGGACTCAGCTATTACAAAACAATACACAGCTATTACAAAACAAACAGTTGTGGATCACCCTGGTAATGATATTAAAGGGGTCATTGGATGCGACATGCACTTTTACAAGCTGTTTGAACTGAAATGTGTGTTGGCAGTGTGTGTACACAACCAACCTATAATGATAAAAGTCCACCCAGTGTTTTTTTTTTTTTTTAATCTTGTTAAATCCCCTTTCTCAAATGGAGCCGATCTCAGATGCCTGTCTGTGACATCACACATACCCAGACCCCTCCCACGATTGTTGATTGACACTAGTGTTTAACCTTAGACCCGCCCTGAGTGAGCAGTCATCAGTCTGCCATTGTTTCACCGCCGGAGCAGATGTAGACAAGAATGTCTCCTGAGCGATTGAGGTGTTTTGTTGTTAGATGTAATATTGAACATAGCAGTCATCATTTACTCCCGACATCTGAGCCACTGAAGACGCAGTGGATTAACTTAGTTTTTGAAGGGAATGCGCCCCCGATCTACCTAAATGCGTCTATCTTTGCGCGTGATCCAGCTTCACCTCCAGAAGAAATGAGTGTAAGGTTTTTTAATGTCCTCATTAGCGAATTTCACGATGAATGCAGCTAAAGTTTACCGTCTCTCAGAGAGCGGCTCAGAAGAGAGGGGCGGGGTCAGTAGAGCTCATTTGCATTTAAAGCGGCATGCAAGAATACAGCTTGAGTCAGACAGAGCTGTTTTTGACAGGGTAAAAACGGTGTTGTTTTACACTACCATTGAGAAATTTTAACCAAACTATGTTACAGACTTTTCATTAAGACCCTAAAGAATCATATCAACTTGTGAAAAATGGGCATCCAATGACCTCTTTAAGAATCGAGCAAAGGTGAACGGGCTCGTTATTTTGTCTTGTGGATCATATGGAAACATCTGTTACGTGAGCCTGTAGTTCAGGGCAGTGAACTGTACATGTGTGTGTATTTGTGTTTTTCTCTCTCCATCTGTCTGTCTTTAGATTTAAATTTGTCTTTGTTTTCTTGCCTCACACTGACAGTTTCCGCTGGGTCAAAGATGGCAACGAGTTTAGGAGGGAACTGTTTGAGTCTGGGACCCTGACAGCAGATGAAAAGGAGGAGCTCCGATCCTATCAGGGCTCGTACCGCTGCTATGTGGCCAACGAGCTGGGCACGGCCGTCTCAGACCTGGCACGCCTGATCACAGAGTGTGAGTCTCTCCTCCACTGCGTCTCAGTGGCTAGGATTGGAAAAGCATAATGTATACAGTATAGTTACCTGTGCACAGAAACCTGGATGACCCTCTCCATTCTCCACAATAGCACAGTCAACAGCAGCGCTCAGAATGACAGCATGCATCAGTATGAGTGGAGAAAACGAGTCCACACACCCTGCTCGGGTGATGAAACGAACTGCGATGGCAGATCGAGTGTAAAATCTGCAGCATTGAGTGCAGAGCACAAACACACAGCAAAGCACAGAACGCAGAGCAAAGTAATGCACCAGACTGTTGGGGAGTGACTCGTTACATGTGACTCGTTAAATGTAATTAGTTACATTCATTTAATAAGGTAACTGAAATAGTTACACTACTTATTACATTTTAAGTAGAGTAATCTGTAACCTATTATACTTCCAAAGTAACCTTCCCAGCACTGACTGTCACATACATGCAAAAAATCAAAAATCAAGACTGAATCCATGTCCGTTATGGATATGTGTTTTAAGCCATCTGGAGGAAACAAAATGAAGGGCCGATCAATATCTCAGTTAGTGAGCAGACTTTGTGGCTCCAGAGAGATCAGGCCAGTATTCAGTCCAAAAGCACTGTGACTTTCAGAACAAGAGCGAGCCTGAGGTCACCTATATGCCATTCTTCACAAATTTAATTCAAATGCAAAGATGCCCCAGACTAAAACTGCTGAATTATACATTCAGTGCTTGTAAGCTTATGTGACAACAGCATTGCAGCGTTCTGTCACTGAACTATGTTCAAAGCCCACAGTATGCAGCACTCCAGTATTTCATGAACGTTGCTCAGCTCTGATGGAGAATGAAAGCACAAACCTTGGATAAACAGTGAACATTAACAAATTATTCTGGCTATTTCACAGCCATCCCAACCTTGGCCAAAGAGAAGAGGCAGAAAAGAAGATCGTTTGAGGAGGGAGAAAGCGCAGTCCTCTACTGTAACCCTCCCAAGAGCTCTGTCACTCCCAAAATACACTGGATGGACATGCGTACGTCTTCTATTCAATCTACTTTTGACAAATTAAATTGTCCTGCATAATACCTGAATTGATTAAACTGAATCCCTCTCTCTCTCTCTCTCTCTCGATTTATTTATTTGTTTGTTGTTCAGAGCTGCGCCACATCCATCTGAATGAGCGGGTGACCACCAGTCTTGATGGAAATCTTTACTTTGCCAACTTACTAGTCAATGACAGCAGAGAAGACTTCACCTGCAATGCCCACTACATCAGCGCCAGCGTCATCCTCCCTAAAGAGCCCATCTCCATCAGCGTCGCGCCCTGTGTGTAAACTCTCTTCTGGCATAGCTCAGCTCTACTCTCTGCATGTGAAGGCTGTTTCAAATCAAGTAGTATTACAATAACAAAACCCAGGGATGCTTTACAGCAGTGGTTCTCAACCACGTTCCTGGAGGACCCCCAACACTGCACATTGTGCTTGTCTCCTTAATCAAACACACCTGATTCAGGTCACCTTCTCATTAGTAGAGACTCACAGACTTGAAATGGGTGTGTCAGACAAAGGAGACATGCAAAATGTGCAGTGTTGGGGGTCCTCCAGGAATGTGGCTTACAGCACAAACCAAAAGATGGAAATTGAAGCATGTCCAAAGCAAGTGTGCCACTCTTGTCCTGTACGGAGAAGCCAAAGCACTTCGATCGCCCCTGGTCTGCAGTACAGCTCATAAACCCCGCCCTCTCCATGTTAACCAAATTATCAAATTGCACTTAAATACATTTTTACCAAAGATTAATTGCATCATTTTAGGTAGTTGTTATCATACTTGATTATTTGATGCTATAAAGCGGGCTGTGGTTGGGATTGGGTCCTCACGATCACTACTGCGCAGACTCAGATCCAAACGATGTTCTGACTTCACTTTTCTATACTGGAAGGAAGTGGAGACATGCCATGCATCTTTGTTTACAGTATATGGTCCAAAGAGGTGTGAACAACAAACTTAAAACATATTGAAAGAATATTAATAGTACCAAAACTGCAAGCAGCAGCTGCTGTACTTTGTCTAAGCATGGCAACAGGAACATTTTGGATACTAAATAGCAAATCCTTTTTGAAATATTTCCATCAAATGTGTTGATGCTTTATATAAGAAGGATTTGTAAACTCTTGATAAGCATGTTATAAAAAATTAATTGAGCCATGGAGTTTGGGTGGGGTGAGGATTATGCCCTTAAAATAAGAAAATAAAGAAATATATAACATAGTTAAAGGATAGATTATACAAATGCCATTATAAATGTATTGCTATGAACGACAATAAAATCTGTATATAAATATATACACAGGATTTTATATAGGACTGATTCTGACAAACTTACAGAAATCTTATTTTATTTTATTGATTTTTTTTGCTTAAAGAACTCAACATAATCATAATAATAAGTTCACACGTTTTATTTTATTTACACGTTCACATAATTTCTAACATTTTCTTTTCTTTTTTTTTTTTTTCTGGACAGCATTTAAAACATTTTACCAGTAATTCACCAAAATAAAAGCTCTAGGATATGGAAATGAGTGTTGGCATGTTTGAAAATGAAAAATTTAAGACATAAGTATTAGTACTTGTAGTGTTAAATGAAATTATTATTATAATTTTTATTGAATATTCACATCTATGGAGGGAAGTGTGATAAGACACGGTGCCTCAATCCCTCCTCAGGGAACAGGGTTACATACGTTACACACTTAACTGTGGGATTCACTTGTGTTCTTGTATTTTCACAGCAAATTCTGTGGTGAAGAACCGGCGGCCCCAGCTGCAGAAGCCAGCGGGCTCCCACAGCTCTTACCTGGTGCTCAGGGGCCAAACACTGACTCTAGAGTGCATCCCAGAAGGCCTGTGAGTATTCAGCCGATGTCCTGCCAGAAACATCTGCATGCACGCTTCAGCCGACAACAACAAAAATAATCAGCCAACTAACATTTGAATTTGACACGTGTGCTGCACGTTTACTGTGGTTTACAAGTATTTTGTCAGTTTAAATGTCTGAATAAAACATGAAGCGTGAGGAATCTGCTGCTGGTCTCTGAAGTTCAAAAATCACATTCAAAGCCTTACCGTCAGAGTACAGAATTCAATATCCAACGCACAGTGGCGTTCATCAACCATTCTTAAAACTTAATTTCTAGCGATTATCGTCGATTTGATTGCACAGATACTATTTAAACTAAACTGAGCTACACAATGACATCTCTGAATTCAATAATGAAATGCCTTTAACTGAAAATTGAGTGTTTAATCTTATCATTATACATTACTGACACTCTATCCTCCAATTTGATACTGTTAAGTGCTTTGACACAATCTGTATTGTTAAAGCGCTATATAAATAAAGGTGACTTGACTTGACTTGACATTCTTCTCAAGACGAAGACAGAATTTGTACAAATATAATAAACAGACACATGGCTAAACATATAGCAGACATAAATCCAATAAACAGGTGACAATACATGCAGCCTATAATGGATATTACACATATGTAATATTGTGTATATAACAGCTGACTGTACAATTTTAATGCGGGACTTTGAGAAAATATTCACTCAAGTAGAAACGGCCGTATTAAAATAATAATGATGCTGCTTATGTCATGGTCACTGGCCAGAACAGACGAGTTAAAGCTGTGACTGGTGTTTGCAGAGCAAAAGTTTACTGGAAAGGTAAAAATAATGGCTTTAAGTTCTTAATCTTCTGCTTTTAATATTCTCTCTTAATTTTTGTCTTGAGAAAGTACATCCTAGATGTCATAAATGTAATCCACATGAAGCAAATGGAAAGCACGTACTGTAAAACCAAACAAACTGACATTTGCATTCATGCATTTAGCAGATGCTTTCATCTACAGCACTTCCAAAGAGCAGGAACAGAGCAATTGGTCAAAGAGCCAATAATATTCATTTGATTAATGTTCAGTTTATTACGATGAATGGGTCTTGCACCTCAGTTCTTCGTCTGACCGCTGGAGAGGGATCAGAGGGCTCACATCTGTCAGAAAGGCACTGGAGGGGCTGATATGACTGGGGTAGCAGCAGTCTTTAAGGGTCACTTTCCCTCTGTTTAAGCCCCACTCCAGAGGTGCAGTGGGAACGGATGGACAGCCCTCTGTCTCCGGCGCGGGCCCGGACGCTGAACTTTGGCCGCTGGCTCCGGATCCAGAGCGTGTCGGAGGCGGATGATGGCGAGTACACATGCACCGCCCAAAACAGCCAGGGCTCCGTTAAACACCACTACGCCGTCACAGTAGAGGGTAAGACACACACACTGACACTGCCAGATGTCACAGTATATACTACAACAGATCACACGCTTTTATAACAGCTAGAGTCGTCTTTATTGTTGGCAGCTGCTCCGTACTGGACCAGGCGTCCTGAGGACCACCTGTACGCCCCAGGAGAGACCGTGAGGCTGGACTGTCAGGCCGAGGGGATTCCCACCCCAAACATCACCTGGAGCATCAACGGCGTTCCCATCGCAGGTGCACAGCGCTCACCAGCGGAGGCACAAGCAAACACTGAGCAGCTGTCAGGGAGCTCCACAACACATGGGACAGAAGCTTAGTCTCTGCGTCGTTCTCCTACTTACTTTATTATTATTTTAAAGTGTTAAAATAGTAAGAATAAAAATAAATATACAGTAGATGAATGCACTACTTATAACACACACACACAAAAAACTTGATTGGCTAATTTTTTCTTCTGTTCTTGTGACTGGCCATGTTTTTCATGATACACAAATATCCTCATGAATTATGATGGCTGAAATTCTTCTGAAGTGAACTGAACCAGTGGTTTCTGTAGTTATAGCATGTTTTTCTCTTTTATAGTGCCATCAGGTGACCTAGCCTCACTACTTCAGCTTAGATTGATGCTTTCCCTAAGTGTTTCAGATTTAGTGAAAATATCTGATATCTGTGTTTGTTAGTTTAATCCATATATTTGTGTGCCGGTGAGTTAGTTGACATGTCTTTGCAGTGCTTCTATGCATGTCAGATTTTAGGAGTATGTACTGTAAAATAGTGACATAAGAGCAAGAGAGAATTAAAAACAGTGAAGTGTTTAAACAAGTATATATTTATATAGTAATGTGTATGTCAAGAAAATGTCTTGAGCATTAATTCCTAATTATCTAATGGATTATTTTCTTTTGTAAAAGCCACCCAATAGGAAACGTATCTTTGTTTTGGTAACTCTAAACAATCCTGCAGTGTTTTGAGACACTTCTGCGGTTCACGTCGAGTCACGTCTGAGGTCTAGTTTTCCTGGTCTCTGTGTGTGGCAGGGACGGACTCGGACCCGAGACGGCTTGTGAGTTCAGGGACACTGATCCTGACTGATGTTCAGTACAGTGATACGGCGGTCTATCAGTGCGAGGCCACCAATAAACACGGCAATATCCTGGTCAACACACACGTCCATGTAGTTGGTGAGCACCATTTCATAACTCTTTGGTTATTTGCATGTGTTCGCTCCACGCTGTAGAAAGCCTGGGAACGCTGTCACTCCAGAATGAAGCGACTTCTGGTCAGAATATGGGGTTGAGCTTAAAAATGAACTGAAAGCGACCCGTTGACTGTTGTTGGTGCTATGTGTGAGTAAACCGCTTGCCCTCCGTCTGCCAGAGCTGCCTCCTCAGATCCTGACGGCAGACGAGCTCGTGTACAAGGCCACAGAGGGACAAACCGTTCTGCTGCTGTGCCGCACGTTTGGCTCCCCACAACCCAAAGTCGACTGGTGAGCATGGGCTTTTATTGCTCATTTCTTTGAACACATTTGCTATGTTTTAAAGGGATTGTGACATGAGAGATCAGTTTTCCTTTATGGTTTTTGCAGAAAACAGGTATTTGTAACATAAAAACATTCTGCAAGTTTCTTAGCTTAAAATACCCCCCTTATGGACAAAGCATTCATAGAATAGGATGCTATTTCCTATGCAATGACATTAGGAATCATTTCTCATATATATTTTTATTTCTGTGCAAAAACTTTGCTAGCATTATAAGTGAACCTATTAAACATATTAACATTTTTTTTTTAAAAATAAAAAATCCACAAAACCTTTAATGAGAAGCAATGATGTCTGTCATTTTTGTAGTGTTTGATGAATTAATTATTTTATAACACGTGTTCTGAAATTCTATAAATTAGAGGAAAAGCAATGCACTAGTAATCCAGCTGTTTTGGAGGATGTGTGTATAACGGCGTGGCTTTGAATGTCTGCAGGGAGATTTTCGGCTCTGGTCCAGCTCTGGCCAATGCTAAAATGTCTCAGACGAGCGATGGAAATCTTCAGATCAGTGACGTGAGTGAAGAAGACACCAACACTTACACGTGCTCAGTGAGACACAGCAACAGGAGCATCAGTGCTGAGCTGGAGGTCCTGAGTAAGTCCAGATCCATGCAAACCTATTGCGTTTCACACTGAAGGAGCAGTAGCTTATCGCTCAGCACGCAATCGAAATGACACAGTGTGCTTGCTTTATACACAAAGGGGTTGTTTCGAAATGTACAGTGCCATTCAAAAGTTTGGGATCAGTAAGATTTTGATGTTTGATGTTTTGTTTTTCAAAGAAGTTTCTTCTGCTCATCAAGGCTGCATTTATTTGATCAAAAATACAGAAAAAAGCTGTAATTTTGTGAAATATATTTGCAATTTAAAGTCAAGTCAAGTCACCTTTATTTATATAGCGCTTTTAACAATACAGATTGTGTCAAAGCACTTAACAGTATCAAATTGGAGGATAGTGTAAGTAATGTATAATGATAAGATTAAATACTCAATTTTCAGTTAAAGGCATTTCATTATTGAATTCAGAGATGTCATTGTCTAGCTCAGTTTAGTTTAAATAGTATCTGTGCAATCAAATCGGCGATAATCGCTAGAAATTAAGTGTCCCCAACTGAGCAAGCCAGAGGTGACAGCGGCAAGGAACCAAAACTCCCTCCGAGACAGAATGGAGAAAAAAACCTTGGGAGAAACCAGGCTCCGTCGGGGGGCCAGTTCTCCTCTGACCAGACGAAACCCGCAGTTCAAAAGTTTATATTTCTATTTTAATTTTGTTGCAATTTCTAACAATAGTAGTATTATGTATTTTATTATATTTTAGTTATTTAGTTATTTTTTTTAGTTTTATTGTATTTAATCGAGGTTTTCGCTGGGGATCTGTCTCTGGGGGTCATCTGGGTGTGCTGGTCTCCGCTGACGATCAGGGCTGTAGACATCATCTCTTGGTGCTGATCCACCATCTGATCGGATACGGACTGAGAAACAGAATAGGAAAGAAACAGACAAATATTAGCGTAGATGCCATTCTACTTACGATGTAACGAGTACATCGTGTGTTATGGGGAGTGTTCCCGGTTCGGTTGATCTAATTAATGCAGCCTAACAACTTTAACGGATTTGAATAATAGAAGCGTATTAGTGTGTTATGTGTAAGCCAGGCTAAAGAGATGGGTCTTTAATCTAGATTTAAACTGACAGAGTGTGTCTGCCTCCCGAACAGTGTTAGGTAGATTGTTCCAGAGTTTGGGTGCTAAATAGGAAAAGGATCTGCCGCCCGCAGTCGATTTTGATATTCTAGGTATTATCAAACGGCCGGAGTTTTGAGAACGCAGTGGACGTGGAGGACTATAATGTGATAAGAGCTCGCTCAAGTACTGAGGAGCTAAACCATTCAGGGCTTTATAAGTAATTAACAAGATTTTAAAATCTATCCGATGCTTGATAGGGAGCCAGTGCAGTGTTGACAGAACCGGGCTAATATGGTCATATTTCCTGGTTCTAGTAAGGACTCTAGCTGCTGCATTTTGGACCAACTGTAGTTTGTTGATCAAGCGTGCAGAACAACCACCCAATAAAGCATTACAATAGTCTAACCTTGAGGTCATAAACGCATGAATTAACGTTTCTGCATTTGACGTTGAGAGCATTGATCGCAATTTAGATATGTTTTTGAGATGAAAAAATGCAGTTTTACAGATGCTAGAAACATGGCTTTCAAATGACAGATTGCTATCGAACAGCACACCTAGGTTCCTGACTGATGAAGAAGAATTGACAGAGCAGCCGTCAAGTGTTAGATAATGTTCTAGGTTATTACATGTGGGGTTTTTAGGTCCGATAATTAACACCTCTGTTTTTTCAGAATTTAGCAGTAAAAAATTACTCGTCATCCAGTTTTTTATATCGACTATGCATTCCGTTACTTTCTCAATTTGGTGTGTTTCACCGGGCCGCAAAAAAATATAGAGCTGAGTATTCCTTAAAATAACAGTTTTCGATTTTAATATGCTTTAAATGATCATTTATTCCTGTGAAGCAAATCTGAATTTTCAGCATCATTACTCCAGTCTTCAGATCCTTCAGAAATCATTCTAATATGCTGATTTACAATCAATGTTAAAAAACAGTTGGGCTGCTTAATATTTTTTTCAGGATGCTTTGATAAATAAAAAGTTAAAAAGAACAGTGTTAATTCAGACTAGAAATTGTGTTACAATATACATTACTGTCAGTGGCAGCTGGTGGACAATTTTCTAGGTAGGGCACCATATCCAACAATTTTAGCATACATCCTGGTATTATTTAACCCAGGATAACAAAAGGAAAAGTATTAAGACTTGAAACATTTCAAGTCTTGAAACATTGTTTTACCAAGCTACAGATTGAGGATGATTTCCACAAAAATATATTTTCTGCAAGCTTTTTTCAAGATAGATTAAAACATTCGTAATTTTCATAATTCACAATTTACGTATACAGAGCAAAAACTGTGAGGATAAAAATTAACTTGACTTAATTAAAATTTTTTGGGTGAACTATCCCTTTAAATATGACAGAAAACAATCCCTCCCTTTCACACTTTGGTGGTGCGTCACACTATTGCCCTAATGAAGAAACCGCCCCTGACTACTACTACTATTCAAAAGGTTGGGGTCAGTATTTTATTTTTTAAAGAAATGAATCCATTCAGCAAGAACGTGTTAAATGGATAAAAATTGATAGTAAAGACTTACATTTTTAGAAAAGATTTCTATTTTGAATAAATGTTGTTTTTTTTTTACTTTGTATTCATCAAAAAATCAAAAAGAAAGTATCACAGGTTCTAAAAAATATGAAGCAGCACAACAGTTTCAGCACTGATAATAAATCAGCATGATTTAGAATGATTTCTGAAGGATCATGTGACACTGAGGACTGGAGTAATGATGCTGAAAATTCAGTGCTGCGTACCAGAAATAAATAATATTTTAAAGTAAATTAAAATAGGAAACCAATATTAGAAATTGCAATAATTTTTCACAATATCACTGTTTTTGATCAAATAGATACAGCCTTGATGAGCAGAAGAGACTCAACATTCAAAATTTCACTGATCCCATACTTTTGAAGGGCAGAGTAGTAAGAACTTCATTTTCTTTTGAGCTTTGCGTCAACAAGGCCACACTCGTTCTTGGTTAATGTTAGCCATATAGCTAGTTTTTGACATTGTTGAGGCTACTGTTGTAAGTACTGTTCATTTTTCCAAATTCATGCCAATAGTTTATGCAGTAATTTCATGCTGGTTAATGTTAATATAATAGATTGTAGGAACAATAGGAAATAGCAATGGATGGTTGCACATCCTAGCCAAAAAGCGCCCTCCAATGTGGGTTAACGGAAGTACTTATCCAAAAACCTAGCACAAAATCACATTCAGGTCTTTGAATCATTGAATCTTTCTCCTGTATGTCACATTAATGAGGTAAAATGTCGTTTCATGTTATTGTCTCCAGACAGAACTAAGATTGTGGACCCTCCTCAAGATCTGCAGGTTTTACGTGGAGATGATGCTGTTTTGCAATGCAAATATACAGTGGACCACAAGTTAAAACAACCCACAATTCAGTGGAAGAAGGACAAACACAAGATCACATCATCTGCTAATGATGACAAGTAAACACACCACATAAAACGTATCTCTGCTATTTTGAGCTTATCGGTATCAGCCAATTTCAGTTAACAAAAGTGGTCAAACTGCTGTGCAGTGTCTGTTGATTCTGTTCGTTTTTGTGTTTATTTTGAGTAAACTTTGTGTAAAAGTTCATTCACAGTTTATCAGCCACTGGCTGCTCTCTTTTGAGATATCAGCCTATATCAGCGTGTGCTACTAATTGAGCAAAACAGTCCCATGAGATGAGAACATCACACATGGTGATAACTTCAGGGCACTGCTGCCAAAACCAGCTGGTCATATGAACGGCAGTGGCTTTGCTGGAGTTTATAGTTTGTGATTTGAATGGTTGCAGATACACTGATTACTCCGACGGCTCTCTGAAGATCACCGACGTTCAGATGGAGGACTCGGGAATCTACAGCTGTGAGATCAGCACTAAACTGGACTCGGTCAGTGCCACCGGCTCCATCACCGTACAGGGTGAGTCTGTCACTGTTGCCAGATACACTTGTTTGACATTGCCTTGCTTCTGAAAGACACTGATGTGTTGGATGCTCCTCAGATAAGCCCGGTTCTCCTCACTCTCTGGAGTTGTCTGAAAAGAAGGAGCGTAGAGTAACGCTGTCCTGGATGCCAGGCTCTGAAAACAACAGTCCTGTATCTGGTAATGGAAATCAAACCTTTGACTGTGCTCACAACAGCCCATCGCTTGTATTCTGTTTATTCAATCCTGACACCATGATACATCATTAGAAAGACTCATTTTTGACCTCTGTTTTATTAAAAACAATAGTGTCAGCAATTTGTTAATGAGTGTGTAATATGAAAAATTCTTACACATCCACTGCAGGCTTCTCCTCAGAGCCCTTTATAAAACACTGTTCCTCAAGGCTTTTAGTCCAAAAGGAGAAATACTGATGGATTCTTATACGTTTACTTCAAATTTCTTTAAAAAAAGAGTATTATTTTAGTTAATTTTTTTTACCCAAAATGAGGAGATGTGAGCATTATGGAGCACCCCTTTTATCAAATCCTCAATCCTCACTAGATGCTCCAAAAAAAAAAAAAAATCATTTTAATAAGGATAACGAGTTTTCTCAAGAACCTTTTGGATCAGACATTTGGAGTTTGACTGACCTTTCATCTCTGTTGTCCATCAGAGTATGTTATTGAGAGGAAAGAGGAGCAGAATCCAGAAAAGGGCCACTGGGAGGAGTACAGAAGAGTTCCTCAAGACATCAGACACCTGGAGATCCACCTGCAGCCGTACAGCACGTATCACTTCCGGGTCAGAGCAGTCAATGGCATAGGAACCAGCGAGCCCAGTCCTCCCTCAGATTCATACAACACGCCAGCAGCCAGTAAGACTCTCTGCTCTCTGAAACATATTCCACAAGCTCTACAGTTCTCATGCTCCCAGCCGCAGGAGGGACCAATAGCACTTTTTAAGCTTTATTTTTGGTATTTTGCCTTTATTTAGATAGGTCAGTGTAATGACAGGAAGCAAATTGGGAGAGAGCGAGTGAGGGGGATGGGATCGGGAAAGGTCCGCGAGTCGTGATTTGATCTTGGGATGGCCAGAGCGCAACAGCGCTACCCACAAGGCTATCAGTGCCGCAGTAACACTTTTCCATGGCACAGAGATGTAAAGGTTTTTTTCACTGCAAAACTGAGTTTTCTTCCACTGTATTTTCTAGTCCAGTTATCTAAAGACTCATAAGTCAAGATACATTTCCGTGACATGCAAAATGGCATAGTATTGTGAAAAAAGTGTTAAAATCTTCAGTGAAAGTTTCACCCCAATCTCATGAGAAAATGTATTGATTTTACAAGGTGGTGATTTATGAATTGGTAGAAATTTGTTAATTTAAAAAAGCTATATTGTGTCAACACCAGAAGTCTCATCGGCAGCGCATTGAACATGTAGGCGACCCGAGTTTGAGTACTGAGGCTCACTGACCTTTCCCAATCTCATCCCCCTCTCTCTCCCACTTCACTTCCTGTCTAGTAACTGTCCTATCATAAAAAAAAAACTCAAAAATAAATCTTAAAAAAAGAAGAAAAAGCTTTCTTGTATTAATGATCTCTGTTGCACACAGAGCCTGACATGAATCCAGAGAATGTGACGACGGTGTCTGCTGATCCAAACACTATGGTCATCACATGGCAGGTGATTAACGATCTCCAGCGCTGCTCCTGGTGAGCTGGCACTCTGCAGATCTCAGCTCAACTCCAATCAAACACACCTGAGGCAGCTCATCCAGGTGTTCAGTGTGGATCATTACAGACAGGCGTTTGAGCTGAAGTCTGCAGGGCGGTCGCTGTCCAGGAGTCTTCTCCAAAAGAGAAAGCCATATTACATGTGACAAGGAGAAGATGATTTTGATGCAATCGTTACGATTAATCTCTTTTTTTTTTTACTTTTTTACATTTGAAAGGAACTAGAGCGACAACAATTTAACGGACCAGGTTTTAAGTACAAGATCTACTGGCGTCAAGCTTCAGGCAGGAGTTCACATTGGGATGAAAGCAGCGCCTCAAATCCTCCTTTCATCGTGAACGTCAACGGGACCTTCATCCCCTTCGAGATTAAAGTTCAGGCAGTCAATGAGCTTGGAACAGGACCAGAACCAGATGCTGAGATCGGCTACTCGGGGGAAGACTGTGCGTTCTCAAACATTTCCTGCTTCAGTTTTACCTTGTGCTCAGCATTTCCAAAAAAAATATTTTTCAGTTTATTTAAAAAAATCTTTTGACAGTTTCATAGAAATGCCTCTCAATCTCTCACAGTACCTCTGAAAGCTCCTTCAGAGGTGGCAGTGACCGAGCTGAACAAAACCTCTGTCCTGGTAAGATGGAGTCCAGTCGACAAGGAATCTGTCCGCGGACACTTACTCGGCTACAAGGTACATGATCTATAAACCATCATTTATAGTTTCTGCACTTGGCTCCCAGCTAGAAATGTTATTGTCCTAAAAATGTTCTGAGAACTTTACGTTCTGTGAACAAGTTTTGTTTTAGTTCCCAGAATATTCTCCTAAAATGTAGGATAACATTCTCTAAAAACATTCTAAAAATGTTTATTGATAACATTATTAGAACATTATCTCCTAACATTCTAATAAAGATTTAAGTGGGAAGCTTCCCATTGGACATTGGATGTGGACTCAAATGTTGCTTTCAAATTTTGGTTGAAAGTAAAACCCAACCTTTGTTTGATGAAGCTCCAACTTCATTAAATAACTCCAACAACAGTATTTCCAGCTTCACCTATTATAAACCAGGTTGACTTTATTTCTGTCATATATGTGCAAAAGGTCTTATGATATTAACAGTGGTTTAGATGTTGATGTCTGTTTAAAAGTAATATTTTGGTTTGACGTCACCATTATGGCGATCAGTGTTTACTTTAGTTGGGCAGTTTGACTCTTCAGTGTTTTTTCTCTAGCTATGTTTGTTATGGCAAAACAGCAAGAAAATGTAATTAGATAATGCTGGTTATTTGCTGATGATAAAGATATAATCATTATGTAGCGGTCTGGTTTTCTGATTTCTTCCAATCTAAAGTTGCACATTATTTATTAAAGACACTCAGTGGTTCTTCTGACTGAGATCCAGCAGTGTTTTAATTAGATCTCTTCAAGTATTAAATAATAATATATATAAAAAATAAATGGTATTAAGACACACAAACTTCAAGAGTCAGGTTATGAATCTCAGCAATGGTGACATGCTTCATGCTGCAATGCATTCTGGGTGCATCATACAATACTCATCCGAGGCTCCCAGAATGCATTGCGGCATGAAGCATGTCACCATTGTTGAGATTCATACACTGATTCTTGATGTCTGTGTGTGCGTCTAAGCAATCAGTAGTTCAAAAGTTATTCATGAACAGTGTTTTTAAAATTACAGACAGAAACGCAGATTATCTGTTTAAAACACTGTAGGATCTCATGCTGTTGAAATGCATTTCTACAGTCACTAAGATGAAATTAATAGCATAGATTAGACTCTAGATGAGATCAGTTGATCAGATCACTACATCATGATGTGTTTAACATCAGCTAGTAATCAACATAATCTAATCACATTTTCTCTTATTGTTTTTGCTATAACAAACTTAGGTACAGCAACTAATTAAAAACTGACATTGAAGAGTCGAGTCAAACTGCCCAATTACTGATCACAACAATGGTGACTTCAAACCAAACTATTATTTTCAATAAACTATCAACATCTAAACCTCTGTTAAGCTTAATAAGAACTTTTGTAATTGTATGACAAAAATAAAGCCAATCTGGTTTATAATAAGTGAAGCTGGTAATGTTGTTTTTTTGGAGTTATTTAATGACAATGGAGGTTGACATCAAGCAAATGTTGGGTTTTCACTTTCAACCAAAATTTCACATCCACAAGTACACATCTAGTGCAATGGGAAGCTTCCCGTTAAAATCTTTATTAGAATGTTAGGGGATCATTTTCTAATAATGTTACCAATAAACATTTTGTTTTTAGAGAATGTTATCCTACCTTTTAGCAGAACATTCTGGGAACAAAAATAAAACATGCCGCTGAAAACATTCCCAGAACATAAAAAATTCTAGAGGTGCTGCTGATTCTCATAGCTGTTTTTTTCTCTCTCTCTCGAGATCCATCTGAGAAAGAAAAGCCCCAGAACTCACAGCCGAAGAGGCCTGCCGATGCAAGAACCAGCGGCGGACAGGAACAGAATCTTTGTGGTTCATGGAAATAAGGTGGAGACGGTCGTGAGCGACTTGCAGTTTTACTCGAACTATACTCTGACAGTTGCACCTTTCAACAGCAAAGGTGAAGGTCCGCATTCGAAGGCGTATCACTTTAGCACTCCAGAGGGCGGTAAGGTCACTTTTTACAGTGCATGTGAAAACCTCTATAAGAATGTGGATTTAGATCAGCTGAACTTGTGCTCTTCTGGCATCCAGCTCCTGGACCAGTTTCATTCTTGACCTTCGAGAGCCCGTCTGAGACGGAGATCACCCTGCACTGGGAAGCTCCAGACAAACCCAACGGAGTGCTCACAGGCTACCTGCTACAGTACTATGAACGTGGGTCAACTCACGATTATTTATTTCAAGTTTATTAGCACTTTATATATAGCTTTGAAACTGATTTACAGTGAAACCAGTGAGAATTTGCAGGAATCAAGCATTATAAATACAGTTAATTTAAGCAGCAAAGAAAATAATACAGTATCAGTGAATTAAGTTCTTCAGCTGACACATCGATAGATTATACCGACTGTTAGTGAAGTAGTGAAGCTCAGTGTGATCGATGGTTCCAAGCCAGAGCACAGTCAGTAGTATACAAACGGATGGTATTTACCTTAAAATGATAAATAGCACACATGAAAACAGCTTGTTTACCATGAAGATATGCTTATATCTGCCTATCAGCAGTGTTAGGGAAAGTTACTTTTAATAATAATGCATTAAAATAATGCATTACTCCCTAAAAAAGTAACTAATTATGTTAATTACGTTTTTATAGAAAGAATTGTAAGTTACTTTTGCGCTACGTTTTCGTTGCTTATGCATTACTTTTTAAACCTGGGCAGGGCTTGCTTGTTTGTTTTTAATATAAAAAATTATATTTTTGCAAACGTAAAAGCACTTTTACACCAAAACTAAAATGAATAAGCCTCAGGCTGAAGGAAAAGTAAATTTACGTCTGTACAGTTGAACACAGGAGAAGACAGTTCAACACTCTTCAGCAATAAAAAATAAACCACAAATCAAATCTATAATATTTGCTTATTAGTATGGTTGAATTGGATGATCAAAGGTCAGCAGTAAAAACACTGGTTCATAAAATGGGATTAAACACATAAAGGATATTTGTACTATTTATTGCAGGTTTGCATCATATTCTGAGTTTGCAATGTTTTTTTTTTTTAGGTTTTTATTTTTTTTAGATGAATTAATGCATGTTGACATTTAGTCTAGGATTACAGTAACATCATGTTCACACAGCGCCTCTACCAGAGTTGCCAGTCAGTACATGGGAAACAAAGTAAATGGCATTACGTATTTGAAAAAGTAGCTCAGATATTTTCTTGTAAATTAAAAATGCATTACTTAACTAGTTACTTGAGTTACTTGTAATGTATTACCCCCAACACTGCCTATCAGTGATTTATAATGTATTTAAGAACAAGTTATCAGTTTTATTATATGTGAAGTCTTATTAATTCTGATGGGTTTCTGTTCTGTCCTCTGTTTAGCTGTGCCTGCAATTTCGAGCGCACAACTGGTGGAATCCATCAACCTGCCCCTTGTTACTGAGTTCACACTGAAGGGTCTGAATCCTCAGATCCAATACCACTTCAAACTCAGAGCACTCACTGCTGCTGGTGATGGGGAGCCTGTAGAAATGGAGGGCACCACCTTGTTGGATGGAGGTGAAACTGCACAGCCAAAATTTCAGCATTCTCAGTTTAGTGTGTTACAGGACACAATATAACCTTTTCTGATCTACAATATTTTATTATCTACATGTTCCCTCTGCAGAACCACCATCTGCGATCAACATTGCAGCTGGACAAACATCGGTTAACGTCAGTTGGGTGCCAGGAGAAAGACAGCGTAACATTGCCTTTAGCTTCCGTTACCTGAAAAAAAGTGGTGAGAGTCTGATCAACTTTGATCTACGTTTCCTGAATCCTGAAGCAATGAAACATAGTTTATTTTCCCTCTGTCATAGTATCATCATTGCTGTTGTTGATCACCATCATCAAACATTTGCGATGAAAGTGTGTAATCGTAATTTGTATTTATAGCTAGTGTATATTTTTTCATGTTTGGATGAACCCTAAAATGTATCTAAAATCTAAATATAGCTTCTAAAATGTATAGCTATTTATATATAAAGAGATATATGTGACCCTGGACCACAAAACCAGTCATAAGAGTCATTTTTTAAAATGCATCATCTGAAAGCCGAATAAATAAGCTTTCCATTGATGTTTGGTTTGTTAGAATAGGGCCGAAATACAACTATTTGAAAATCTGGAATCTGAGGGTGAAAAAACCCCAAATCAAAATAGAGAAAATCAACTTTAGACAACTTTAATCAAATATTAAGTTTTGATATATTTACGGTAGGAAATTTACAAAATATTTTCAAGGAACATGATCTTTACTTAATATCCTAATGATTTTTGACATAATAGAAAAATCGATAATTTTGACCCATACAATGTATTGTTGGCTATTGCTACAAATATACCCCAGTGACTTAAGACTGGTTTTGTGCTCCAGGGTCACATATAAATGTTTATCCTCTAAAGCAAAGATGCCCAAACCAGGGTATGTGGGCCAAATTAGGCGCACCATTCGATGTCATAGGATGGAGCAAAAATAGGGAAATATACATGCCATTGAAGCATCTTCATTTCTAATATTGGAAAGTATAATCCTTTTGCATTGAAATGTAGAGAAGTTTGATGTTGATATTATAGTTAGATATAATGGAACATGTTTGATTTTTGGCCACTATGCTCAAAGGCTCACATAGCGGGATTCTAATTTGTCAGTAAAATATGTCAAATGAAAGCTTTTTAATGACAAATGGAATCTAGGTGGGACTACGTCATTTGGCTGAATTTATTGGTGTGATCGATGTTACGGTGTAGGTGTACTGATCAGTACTGATTTGTGTGGGTTGGAGGTACAGGTTTTGCCCAAATGTCCCCCCATGAGAAAACCTGAAAAAAAATGTATGCTATTCATGCTGATCTCCTCACGATGTTGTTTGTGTGTATGGTAGTGGGTGGTGAATGGGAAGAGTCGGAGAAGGTCAACTCCTCACAGGCATTCTATCAGCTGCAGGGTCTGATGCCGGGCGTTCAGTACCACCTACGGATCCTGCCCGGAAACAACTCCTGGGAATTCAAAACGGCTGGACCAGGTACAGGCTAGTAACAACCATCTCTGGATTGTTTTATTTGTTCCATGCTTTCACGTTTTGTCTTTTTCTCAGAGCTGCATGAGTTGCCCAGCAGCTTTGCGACTCAGGGCTGGTTCATCGGACTCATCAGTGCCATGATTCTGCTGCTGCTAGTGCTGCTCATTCTGTGCTACATCAAGAAGAGCAAGGGAGGGAAGTATTCAGGTAACACACAAAGCATCTCCCACAGTGTGCTGAAAAAAATCATTATGTGTCTTTCATTCTTGGTGATAGCAGCCTTCTGTGGTCTGATGTTTTTGACTTAGTCCCGGTTGTAATTAAACCTTGGGTGTGAAAACATCAACCAGACGGAGGTAGTAGTATCATTAATTACAAGACTGTGTTCTTTACTCCATGCAATGAAATTGGCTATCTCTGTAGCATAATACTGAAAGTCCCTGTCCTTATACAGAAGGCCAAGAATGGCAGTATCGTTTTACAAAAATATTCCCAGGATGGTGACTCCTATACTCATTAGTGTATAGTGTAAATAACAATGGTGAACATACATACCCTTGGGGAACACCAATACTAATGGACCTGCACTTGGCAAGAGTCTGCTTCACTTGAACTTTTTGAGTCCTACCGGTGAGAAATGAATGGAACTATCTGATACTGTTTGTATTGACAGCCAAGATGTTAAGTTTGGAGAGCATAAGGTGTGGCTGCATGGTATTGAAAGAGCTCAGATCAAGGACGAAAAACCTGGCCTGAGCATTAGGATCCTCCAGATGTTTTACAACATGATACAGCATAGTCAGGATAGCATCATTAGTGCCCCTTTTGTTCTGATAGGGATTAAAATGGTCCTTAACCTCTTCTTTAAGCTTCCACACCATGATCCACTCCAAACACGGCATCACATTACAGGTTAAGGGCAACAGTCATTATACACCTCAGGACTTGAACTGGTATAATAATAGATTTTTTTTTTTTTTAAATATCTGGAATGATATGTGAAGCGATAGTCCTCTGGAAAATGTCCACCCGTGCAGGAGCTAATTCCTCCCAGACGTGTGTGTGTGTGTGTGTGTGTGTGTTTACACTCGTTAACCTCCTTCGTGATATATGGCTTGTTGTTTGGAAAATGTTTGACTGGTATCACAGAATCTACACAGAACTTGACATACACAGACCTAATTTCATTATGCCTGTCAGTGTGCTCATTGGGAAGCACTGTAAAATCCAAGCAGTGAAAACAGCCTTTCAATATCTCCGCATTCTCAGGAGACCAAAGTCTCACCACCTTGGTTACAGGCTTGCTTGACTTCAGCAAAGTACAGTAGAGGAATAAGCTGCAATGTATTATGGTCAGAATTTGCTATTGGTAGTTTAACTTTTGCAATATATGCATTATGGGAACACTTTCAGTGTGTACCGCGTCTGAAACGCTTGTAAAAACACACCAATTCTGTTGGCCGAGGCAGTCATGTGACATTACTCTGACATGACTATAAAAGCACACCATCAAGTTCAAATTGTCTGAAGAAAGAGACGCAGACATGCAGTATGGCAACTCAACACAGCATATGGTTCTCTTCTCTGGGAACCAGGGTACATAACCCCTCGACGTCCGTATGGGAACGCAACGCTGCATCAATTGCTGATGATATAAGAATTTTAATACCGATGCACCAATGGTTCTCAATTCTGATCCTGGGGCACCACTGTTCTGCACATTTTGTATGTCTTCCTTATTTAATGCACCTGATTTAGTTCATCAGCTCATTGGGAGGGAGATCCAGAGCAGTGGTACCCCAGGGCTAGAATTGAGAACCACTGCACTACACCATGCTGAAAAATGCCTCCACACAATACTCTGTGCATATATATCAAGCTCTTTCTCTTCCTCGGGAGAGCCCACTCAACCCCTTACCAGAGGCATCCTATGTGCGGAATTTTTAATAAGAATCGTCTGTTTGGTCATTTTTATTTATTTATTTATTTTTTGTATTTCAGTGAAAGCTAAAGAGGAGGATCAGGTCAATGGGGCCCGAACAATGAAAGATGGAGAGTTTGGAGAGTACAAGTAAGTGCAGTTTATGTCACATTATTGTGTATTTACACAAGTAGCTCAGACATTTCCTTTTTGTGGCGATCATTATTATGTAACACGGGACATCTAACATGAAGAGTTTAATCTCACAGAACCTGTCAAGAACTGGTCAGTGGCCTGGAGAGTGACATAGAATTTCTGGAGAGATTTTATTAGATATACTATATATTTTATATCATATAACATTATATAATAGATACAATATATTTTTATATTATGTATTAGTACATCAAATAGACATTATTGTGTCTAAAATATAACAATAAGTTCTTATTTACTGAACTGTTGTATAACATCAGTATCACATTTCCACTCGTGGTATTCGGGACAAAAACAGCACTCATGTGATATTGCTTAACTATATCATTTGATATAAATATGAGACAAAATCTCATACAGGGGCATTTTTGCCCCAATCTCTTGAATTTTAAAGGGGCATATAACTGCATTCTATTGGGTGCATTCTATTATATTGAGTTGTTTACCCTGCATCATGTTCGTCACCAATCAACTATAATGAAATTTAAGATGATCTACACAGGTCTGGGACGGGGAAGGTGCATTAAATGCTTTAAAAAAATGTCACTCTCCAAAACCTTGACCCTCTCTGTTCCTCTATGAGTGGGGCCTATTTTAGTCCAGAAGTTTAAAAAGTTAATAAATTAAAATGAATATCAGACAGTAGTATAGATTATGCTTTTCTATGAAATATTACACCACTGTATAAAAACTTTGATATTGTCTTGATGCCTTTTTTATTATTTGGAATTTTCATTGACGGGTTGATTGACATGGTACATATGCCTATGTATATTCACTCTTTCTCTCCATGTATGCGCTTGTGTGTGTGTGTGTGTGTGAGAGAGAGAGAGAGAGAGAGTGGCACGACACTTTTAATGCATAGCGTAATGTGCTGCTTTAAATACGTAAGTACGTACGTAAATAAGTAAAGACGTATGATTAGTTACATTTTAGTTATTAGTCATGCAGTTATGTAACACACATGCCTTTTCTTCATATGTGTGAAGTGAGAGAAAACAGAGGAGAAGCAGTGAATTTACAGTGAGGAAAATAAGTAGTTGAACACCCTGCTATTTTGCAAGTTCTCCCACTTAGAAATCATGGAGGGGTCTGAAATTGTCATCGTAGGTGCATGTCCACTGTGAGAGACATAATCTAAAAAAAAAAATGCAGAAATCACAATGTATGATTTTTTAAATATTTATTTGTATGATACAGCTGCAAATAAGTATTTGAACACCTGAGAAAATCAATGTTAATATTTGGTACAGTAGCCTTTGCTTGCAATTACAGAGGTCAAACGTTTCCTGTAGTTTTTCACCAGGTTTGCACACGCTGCAGGAGGGATTTTGGCCCACTCCTCCACACAGATCTTCTCTAGATCAGTCAGGTTTCTGGCCTGTCGCTGAGAAACACGGAGTTTGAGCTCCCTCCAAAGATTCTCTATTGGGTTTAGGTCTGGAGACTGGCTAGGCCACGCCTGAACCTTGATATGCTTCTTACAGAGCCACTCCTTGGTTATCCTGGCTGTGTGCTTCGGGTCATTGTCATGTTGGAAGACCCAGCCTCGACCCATCTTCAATGCTCTAACTGAGGGAAGGAGGTTGTTCCCCAAAATCTCGCAATACATGGCCCCGGTCATCCTCTCCTTAATACAGTGCAGTCGCCCTGTCCCATGTGCAGAAAAACACCCCCAAAGCATGATGCTACCACCCCCATGCTTCACAGTAGGGATGGTGTTCTTGGGATGGTACTCATCATTCTTGTTTCTTCCTCCAAACACGTTTAGTGGAATTATGACCAAAAAGTTCTATTTTGGTCTCATCTGACCACATGACTTTCTCCCATGACTCCTCTGGATCATCCAAATGGTCATTGGCAAACTTAAGTCGGGCCTGGACATGTGCTGGTTTAAGCAGGGGAACCTTCCGTGCCATGCATGATTTCAAACCATGACGTCTTAGTGTATTACCAACAGTAACCTTGGAAACGGTGGTCCCAGCTCTTTTCAGGTCATTGACCAGCTCCTCCCGTGTAGTTCTGGGCTGATTTCTCACCTTTCTTAGGATCATTGAGACCCCACGAGCTGAGATCTTGCATGGAGCCCCAGTCCGAGGGAGATTGACAGTCATGTTTAGCTTCTTCCATTTTCTAATGATTGCTCCAACAGTGGACTTACTGATTTTATGGGGTGGACAGGTGTCTTTATGCAGCTAATGACCTCAAACAGGTGCATCTAATTTAGGATAATAAATGGAGTGGAGGTGGAGGTTTTAAAAGTAGACTAACAGGTCTTTGAGGGTCAGAATTCTAGCTGATAGACAGGTGTTCAAATACTTATTTGCAGCTGTATCATACAAATAAATAGTTAAAAAATCATACATTGTGATTTCTGGATTTTTTTTTTTAGATTATGTCTCTCACAGTGGACATGCACCTACGATGACAATTTCAGACCCCTCCATGATTTCTAAGTGGGAGAACTTGCAAAATAGCAGGGTGTTCAAATACTTATTTTCCTCACTGTATATTTGGTACAAGATTATATTTAGAACTGCCAAAATATTTAGAATATTATAAATATTATTAGTAATATTGCACACCGCCTTCACTGCTAACAAAAAATCCTGTGATTTGCCGCATTCCATGTGTCTTTAATTAAAAGTGAACAGGTGCATGGAGAGTCAGTCACAGTAACTGATATTATGGGGTCTCGCTTGGGAGCCCAATCACCTCTGATTAGTACAAGAAACAACCAATAAGTATTGGCGAGTGAAATTTGCATGCCAAGCCACTCCCTGTACATACAGGTATATAAGATGGGCATCGACTCATTTAGATTTTACTTTGGAGCTGAATGCTTGTATAAGCAGCTTATCTCTAAAAAGCTACAAGTTAAAGACTTGGTAGACTTCTCAGGCTGTGATTTAAGCTGCATTTCAAGGCATTCTGTAACTAAAAGAGCAAGTGAATGACTGGCATCTGGGCTCTAGACGTGATTCACAGCCACGTTCTGCCCCAGTGCCTTTCTTCTTGGAGGTGCATGAAATGCTCACTAAAGCATGGAAGGTACCCTACACGCTTGAGCGCTTCCCTCCTTACTACCCTTGATGGCTTGACAGGCAAGGGGTATGTGAACGTTCCCCAGGTGGCGAGTGCTTCCAAGGCTCACAGTGCTGTGGACCAGGTGCTCTGAACCTGCAATACATGACAATCCTGCAAGTACATCAGTCGTCCCTTTGGTGATGCTTGTGTGGAGTCTGGGGATGTTGACATAGAAACACATCCTTTTATGAATTTGGCTCCAGGATTGGTTTGCAGCAATTGACCTAAAGGACATGTACTTTCATGTCTCAATCTTACCTCAGCACAGACTGTTTCTTTAGTCAAGTATAACAGTATGAGGTGACCCCCTTTGGGCTGTTCCCATCTCACCGCATCTTCACGGAGGGTGCCTTTGTCCCACTACAGGAAATGTGGATTTGGATACTCAACTATCTCAACGACTGGCTTATATTAGCTTACTCACAAGATCTGCTGTGCAAGCACAGGGACTTGGTGCTTAGGTACCTCAGCCACCTGGGGCTTTGGGTCAGCTGGGAAAAAAGCATCCCTGTGCAGAGCATCTCTTTTCTCAGAATGAAGTTAATATGAAGGTGCATCTCACAAACGAGCGTGCTGCACTGCCTAATTCATTCAGGCGGCTAACTCAGTCCCACTGAAAAAAAAGTCAGAGGTTCCTGGGGCATATGGCATCCACAGCTACGGTAACGAAGCTTGGATTGATGCATATGAGATCGCTTCAGCACTGGCTCGATATGAGCATGGTACTGTGGCACACATCGGGTGATCATTACACCTATCTGTTGCCATTTATTCAGCCCATGATCAGACCTTGTTGTGTAACGGGCCTTGTTGTGCTTCGAGTGTCCTTAGAATAAGTGTTGAGACATGTTGTTGTCACAACAGATGCCTCCAGAATGGGCTGGAGCACTGTATGCAACGGGCACACATCCTCAGGCTCATGGACAGCCTTTACTGCAGTAGTATATCAATTGCATCGGGGTGCTTGCCTTACACCGGTTTCATCTGCTGCTTCAGGGCAGGCATATGCTCATCCAGTCAGACAACACTGTAACAGTTGAGTACTTCAACAGATGCTTTTGCACCGGAGGAACCTTTTCAAAGTTCCTAGAACTATTGGTGAAAGTTCCCGCTTTTTGGCATGTTCGCACAGCAGGAACTAGAAACGTATTTAGCTCTAGGAACTCTGTTTGGGGGAACTAAATTAGCTTCTACTTCAGAGTAGGGTCTAAAATAGCGAGTCATGTCATTTGTTTCCTAGGGGAGCTCAATCGTGCAGCCAATGCGCTCTCACATCTTCCCAGCTCACTTAATTTCCAGAAATACTGTCGACTTGATCGTACAGATACTATTTGAACTGAACTGAGCTGGACAATGACAACACAGAATCAACGATGAACTGATTTTAACAGAAAATTTGAGTGCTTACTATTGTCCTTTTGCATTATTGACACACTATTTTCTTATTCAATACTGTAAACCTGCTTTGACACAATCTGTATTGTTAAAAGCGCTATATAAATAAAGGTGATTTGACTTGACATTGCCAGCTGTTTTTTTCCATGATCGAAGCCCCCCTCTGCACAGATGTAGCTGGCCCCGGAGTCTGAGCAAGTGCGCGTTTTCTCCAGTGAGATTCCTTACAGAGACCCTGTGCAAGATCAGGAATAATGAAGAGCAGGTCTTGATGGTTGCAGCTTACTGGCCCATCTGCACCTGATGCTCCTCGCACACAGCACCTCCCTGGTGATCTCCTTTCTCAGGGATGGGGCACTATTTGGCACCTTTGTCCGGATCTCTGGAACCTCCACGTGTGGCAGTATGGGGCACGGCAGACTTAAGGGTCTTAACACAGGCAGTGATTGACACTATTCCTCAGGCTACGGCCCCATCTACTAGGTAGGCTTATGTGCTGAAGTGGAGTATGCTTGTTGAGTGGTGTTATTCTCGCCAAGAAGCCCCGCAGAGATGTCCAATCAGTGTGGTGCTTTCTTTCCTGCAGGAAAGGTTGGAGAGGAGGCTGTCCCCTTCCACCTTGAAAGTTTATGTTGTCGTCATTGCGGCAGATCATGACACACTGGTTGGATGGACCTCGGGAAAGCACAACCTGATCATCAGTTTACTGAGAGGTGCCTATGAGGTTAAATCATTCAAGACTGCACCTCATCCCCTCTTAGGATCTCTCTGTCATCCTTGCTGGACTACAGAAGGCTCCTTTTGGGCTGCTCGATTCAGTTGAGCTCAAGATCTTGTCCCTTAAGACAGCTCTTCTGATCATGCTTACTTCCATCATGAGGGTGAGGGACCTGCATGCATTTTCGTTTGACAAAATGTGCTGTGAATTCGGGCCAATTGATTCTCACATGATCTTGAGACCCTGGCCTGGATATGTGCACAAAGTTCCCACCACTCCCTTCCAGGATCTGGTGGTGAACTTGCAAGTGCTGCCCCTAGAGGAGACAGACCCAGGCCTTGCACTGCTGTGTCCCATTCACACTTTACACATTGTGGAACACACCCGGAGGTTCAGAAGCTTTGATCAGTTCTTGGTCTGCTTTGGAGGTCAGCCGAAGGGAAAGGCTTTCTCCAAACAGAGGTTTGCACACTAGCTAGTGGATGCCATCACCTTGGCTTACCATAGGTAGGGTGAGTCATGCCCCCTGGGTGTATAAGCTCATTCTACCTGGAGTGCCGCTTCCTTCTGGCATTGTTGCACGACACTAATTTGGCAAACATTTGTAGAGCTACAGGCTGGGTGACACCTAACACCTTTGTGAGATTTTACAGTTTCTGGGTTGAGCCGGTTTCCTCCAGTGTGTTGGGTATGAACAGGTAATAGATGGGAGGGTGGGCTCTGTGTCTTGCTTGCGGCACCATTGACCTCTACAGGGTGCTACAGAGTGCTTTTCCGCTCTTCCAGAAAGTCCCCCTCCGCTCAGCAGAGGAGCCTGACTCCAGGCTTAGTAATTGTGTTGCATACCATTCCATACCAGCCCTTGTGCTAGGCTAGGTGCCCATACATGAGATTATCTTTGGGCAGTCCTTTGCCTTTTTTGCAAACCTGTGCCTTTCCCTGGACAGTTTTCTTATGTCCATCCCTGCACTGTTAGTTGTTCCATCCCTGATTAGGTAAGAACTACTGCAGTGGTATATGTAGTAATGTCCATTGGTCAGTCCATATGTGCATATGTGTATCTATATGTCACCTCCCCTTGGTTAGGATGTGTAAATATATGTATGTATGTGTGCGTCTGTATGTGAGACCCCCTGCTGGCAAGTCGGAATGCACACAGGCTATTTTTGAACTACCGGCAAAAAAGTGAAAAATGTCAATTTTGGGTGAATTTTGACCCTGCTAACATCTAACGCTGATTGTTTGTCTCTGCTTTCATTCATACTCGCGCTTAAACACACAGATCTCTGGAGAGGTAAGAACAGCTTTCTCTCTCTAACTGTGTCGTGACCGTGCTCTTATTTCCTGGTCGGCTCTAATCCAAGCGTCTGCTCTGTATCTCCTTCAGTGATATGGAGAAGTGCTCCATCAGTCAGCGGTCCGTCTGCGAGAGCAAGCGCAGCAGCAACGACAGTCTAGCCGACTATGGAGACAGTGTCGACATCCAGTTCAACGAGGACGGCTCCTTCATCGGCCAGTACAGCGGACGCAGAGATGCAAACGGTCAAGGCACTCACGCCAGCTCGGGCGCCACGTCTCCCATCAATCCCAACATGCCTCCACCCAGCATCAGCTTTCCCACGTCTGTGACAGGATTCCTGGGGCCAAACTAACACTCCACCGCCACACGCACACATCCTTGACCATTTGAATGAGGGCCCTGATGGTATTAGACAGGATATTGATTTGAGGACAGACAGTCGTTACTATATGACGCAAGAAACGACATCCGCAAACACCGCCGGCTTCACTCTCGCATAATAATGACACATGTGCATCCGACAGACACGAATAATGTGCAGGACAGTTGCTTCTAACATTCCATCCAAGCACTGAAAACTGTTTACAATGCTCACCTCGCTGCTTCAAGTGATGTTTGGACTGTAGATTCTCTCTCACTGGAAGTTTTTCCAGTTCTCTCGCTGAAATTCTGCAGAAGGTGGTGTGATAAACAACAGACACAAGCGGGGGAAAGGCACGAATACAACTGTTTGAGAGTGTAGGGCAGACTTGGGCCTTGTTCACGTGGCACACAAATCGGATTTGTTTTGAAGATGGGATCTGTAGGAGGGACCGCCTGCACCGATTTTAACAGTCAGTAGAACTGAGGCTGATTCTTTAGACGGTGTAGTCGGTATTTCAGTCAGTACAGGCTAAGATGCATTTCCAGATTTTGTTTTTTTAACTGTTCAGACTAAACCAAAACAAAGCGATTTTGCTGCCTCTCTGAACAATGCCTTATGTCGAATACATCAGCTGAAATCACTGCAGTCAATAGAAGTCAGGTCTTAAAGGCTGAAAGCGAAAATCTTTTTCTATTCGTTATGGGTTGAAGGCATTCTTTTACCATTCATGATTACAAAACATTACAATTATTTGAAGTATTGTTTTTGTATTATTCTTTTACTTATGTTCTTACTTTTTATATATATATATATATATATATATATATATATATATATATATATATGAAATACATGTATATACATCATATATTTTTTTTTTCATAAAGGCTAATATATTTGGTTTATAATGTCATATTTTTTATTTATTTTGTATTATTTTATTTTTTGCTTGTAATGTATTTATCTTTATGAATTCATGTTTTATAAAACAGTATGTATGAACATTAATAATCTGCCATGTGTGTCTCTCTGTCTTAATAATCAAAGTTCAGGGCTTTTAACCGTGTATCGTTTGTATTGTTGCCTAAGTGTGTTACCCAAGTGAGTTTTTAAAATAATGGTGTTTTTGATGCAATTTATTACGTTAAATCCCTTTGAAGTACATACAGCCGCTGCACTAAAGCCAAATTTTGTGATCTTGACACTAACATATATTTTTAAAAGAAAAAAGAAAAAAACAGCAACAAAAACTGATTTCCTGCAGCAAATAACAGCATGAGATGTAGTGCTAGGCTAGTTGATGTAGTGTGAGGCTGTGCCTGTTGTTCTGCTGTAACGCTGAGGCCAAACCCCGACAACTGCTGTGCTCCAGTGTCTGTGTCATCCGTCCGTCAGCTTGCAAATATTAACACTCAAACATTGCTAATTATGTACAGTGAATTATTACTAACAATAACAGTCATACAGTATAATCTATCACACATTTGTCTCATGTCATCAATTGTTCTTTCTGGTGCGGGCATTCGTTGAATTGATGTAGTTGGGCTGTTCCTGTCTGAAGGAAATGGCTTTGAACAATATTACGAGCCAATGGCAGCAAATAGACACAGACTACAAAAGAACAAACTGATGGTTCATATTCTGAATGTAAGTCATCTTTTACAACTTTTATTTAGTATGTTTTCACATGTAACATCTTTATTATTAGATTTAGTGGTATTATTACACTTAATCTGATCTTTAGTTTAGAAAACAGGTCAGAAGTAAAATGCATTTTTTTATGGGACTTCTGAATGACTATATTGTTGTGAATTTCATTAAATGCATTTTTGGGGGTCTCTGGAGGAGCAGTGATGATGTCATGATGGGCCTGCAGTTTGATGACCTCATCACCTCTCAACCAACCCGTTTGAAGACTGTAGAGCAAGACATTTGTGACGTTTTATAATAGAATGAGTAGAAAGATCTTCAGACAGTAATTATGGCTTTGAGTTTACTCATTTGTCTTCTCTCGCATACGCCACAGCATCCTGAATTGTACTGATCAAAGTCATGCTGCAAACGCCTGGTTAAAATCAAATTAAATACTAGGAATATTTACAACAAATGTATGTAAGAGTATGTAGCCTGTGTACGCATTAAAATCTATTTTCCTACAAAAAGGACTTGAGTTAAACGGGTGGAATTGCAGTGCATGGCTTTTTACAATGAGCTGTGAAAGACCTAAAGCATGCCACCATCCCTCCCGGCTCTGTGGGATATCTCCATATTGTATGTAAGCTTCCTCTTACCTCTGCTTTCTATTTGTAAATCGAAACACTAAAATGAGAATAAAAATGTAGTCAGAGTGGTATTTCAAAGCATCACAGCCTCTGTGAGTGATCTCTGAGCTCTTCTGAGAGACGACGGTCGTGATGGATGCAGTGGGAATGTGACGAGTCGAGCGCCGCAGTGCTACCATGTGCTGTATCCAAATACAATGAAATAAAATGACGTCAATTATGCAGAAAATAATGTCTGACACTTTTTACTTTATAATATACATTCCATTGAATATGCATTTCATAATCTGACGACTTCACTGAACATGACAAAGCCTTAAAATGACTACACTTCTTAATACATCATTCATTCATGATCAAACGTAATTGTGTGACCTCAAGAGCAGCAACCAAATCATCTAAAAGATGAAAAGTCATAAAGCAGAACAAGAAACAACAGCAGCTGATTCAGGCACGTCACGGGCCCGTCCCAACAATTTAAGTGCTTTTAATTAAATGATAAAAATCTAACTACACAATCACATACAACTGCTGCTGTATGTTTAGTAAGTAAACACATCACAACAAGCGTATTGCCAGAATATCCAAACGGGACACACTACCAAGTTCATTATATTGTGGAGTGACTCAGCAGTGCCTCCGTGGTCTGGTCTGGCTGTGGCAGGAGGTCTTCTCCTGGGGCCTGATTTATAAAGCGTGTGTACACTCAGATTTGATCTTAGAGTCTGCATACGCTTAAAGGGATAGTTCACCCAAAAATGAAAATGTGATGTTTATCTGCTTACCCCCAGGGCATCCGAGATGTAGGTTTCTTCAGTAGAACACAAACGAAGGTTTTTAACTCAAACCGTTGTAGTCTGTCAGTCCTATAATGCCAGTCAATGGGCACAGAATCTTTGAGAGAGAAAAAAACATGCACACAAATCCAAATTAAACCTTGCGGCTCGTGACGATACACTGATGTCCTAAGACACGAAACGATCGGTTTGTGCGAGAAACTGAACAGCATTTATATGCGTTCGGTCTTTTACTTGCGCTTCTGAATTGATCAGGATTTGGTTTAAATTTTAGTCTAGCTCCGTGTTCAATCTGACTCCAATTTCAATTGATCATTAAATTTAGGCAATATTCTTAATTAAAAACTGATCACAGATATCGAATGTATATTAATTTAGATATTTGATTATTCTGAAAATCCCATACTTTCAATTATTTGTTCATTAGGGACCAGGTATCGCTTATGAATTACACTTCGGCCGATAATGAATCCACAGACACAAACTCGTCAGTTCCAAACTTACTCAAAGGTATTATAACCACTCTGCACTCTAAGTGAGCTGCGCCTGCATACTCATATTTTTCCTATAACCACGAGAGCTACACCGTGTTAAACCAGTGACAGTCAGAAATCAGAAGCCCCTAATGGTGTTCCCCATGGTTCATCCGTCAGTGCTTCGGTATGATCTGTCCTGAACGCAGATTTGTGGAAATACCGCTACACATTAATCTACTTGAAAAATGATTTCAGAAGAGATCAGAATAAATCAAATATAACAATGTATTATTAGTCAGGTAAAAAAGTGTCACACCAATTACATAATTAAACAATAAGAAATCAATTAAAAAATAAGAAAATACATAACATCAGTTGTTCAAAGATGAATCTAAGAGTAAAATGTTTACCTGACTTCAGGAAGATACATAGTATGGAGCATATGAAATACACTCCTCACTATGGGCTGATCTGGCTACAGAATCACAATGCCTGATTTGCGACTTTCCGTTAAATACTACCAGAACAAAAGGGCAATAAACATTTTATTATCGGCCCCAAACAGATTACATCTGTGTATGGGAGATGAGAAGCCTCTATAGAAGCTGTTCTCGCGCTCAAATGGTCACATCTGGTGTACAGCAATGTTTTTCAGATTTTGAAAGGAGACCGCCCACAACAGAAGTAAAGAATTCACTTAAGTTTTCAATATTTGTCACAATATAAGTGACTGAAATTGAGACCATTTTACCAATCACACAGAGACCCTTAGAATGATACCAAACATGAAAGGGTTATGATAATGAATTCTGAAGATACAGTAAATGCATGATATAAGTATAGCAACTTGAGTTCTTGACATTTCTTTGTCAACTTTTAGTGACCTGGACCATGTGCCCAGGGGGGAAGGATGGGTGAAGGGACTGATGAGCAAATGGTCTTTCTGCCAGATCTTCTTGTCAGATTAGAGAGTTTATTGTTTTGTTGGATGGCATGTGTGTTGCGAGACTTCCTGAGTGTTTGGCTTCACGAAGAGTTAATTTCATAAGGAAATAATTTCACTCCTTGCAGAGCAGCCATCAAGTATTAGACATTAGATTAGATTAGTGTTCTAGATCATTACATGCGGATGTTTTTGGTCCTATTTTTAAGGTCCTAGTATTTAACAGTGGGAAATTACTAGTCATTCAGTTTTTATATCAACTATGCCCATTAGTTTTGCAAATTGGTATGTTTCGTCAGTCTGTGAAGAAATATAGAGCTGAGTATCATCAGCATAACAGTGAAAGCTAACACCATGTCTCCTGATAATATCTCCCAAGGGTAACATATAAAGCGTGAAAAGTAACGGCCCTAGTACTGAGCCTTGAGGTACTCCATACTGCACTTGTGATCGATATGATACCTCTTCATTCACTGCTACGAACTGATGCCGGTCAGATAAGTACGATTTGAACCATGCTAAGGCACTTCCACTAATGCCAACAAAGTTTTCTAGTCTATTCAAAAGAATGTTGTGGTCGATAGTGTCGAACGCAGCGCTAAGATCCAGTAGAACTAATAAAGAGATACAACCACGATCAGATGATAGAAGCAGGTCATTTGTAACTCTAATGAGAGCAGTCTCAGTACTATGATACGATCTAAATCCTGACTGGAATTCCTCACACATATCATTTTTCTCTAGGAAGGAATATAATTTTGAGGATACTACCTTTTCTAGTATCTTTACAGACCGATCTCAAATCTCCCTTTTCTGTCAATTAATTCTTTGATGTCAAGCAATTGTTTTTTAAAATAAATGTCATATCACTGTCATCATTTTATTTTTATCATAAAATAAAAACTCGCAATTCGTGCAGTTTTTTTTTTTATTATTTATTTACCTCTAAAAGTACCATATTTTTATGTAAAATATGCTTATTTCTATGTTATATTTAAAGGGATAGTTCACCCAAAAATGAAAATTTGATGTTTATCTGTTGATATGTTTATCGAATGCATAGTTGATATAAAAAAACTGGATGATGAGTAATTTCTTACTGCTAAATTCTGAAAAAAGAGGTGTTAATTATCGGACCTAAAACCTCCACATGTAATAACCTAGAACAGTGGTTCCCAACCTTTTTTTCATGGGTCCCCTCTACGTACACATATGGTAATCTTAGAAATGCACATTTGACATTGAGTTGACAGTAGTAGTTTGTGTTAGGATGCAGATGAAAATTTGTTCATTATCAAAATCAAAAATCATTATCAAAACATCTGTAAAAAATTGCAACAACCTCCTTTTTTATATGGTGAAATTTTATTTTTCTGACTGTTTAAGTTTTATTAAAATTAACCATTGTTCTTCCATACATTTACATCATGATAACCAGAGTTAAAACCACACATATAAAACCTCAATACTGTGGTAAAAATCCAACTATATGGTTTCTAGGTAGCCTATTTATATGTAAAACAGTAGTCTAAATACATTTATTTTAAATGCACAAACGCTAGCCTATAGCTTAATCACAAACAGGGCCGGGTCTAAGGGGGGGATTCTTCTTCTGCCCCTCGATCATCCACCGGATACTTAAAAAAAAATCTAAACATTAAATTAGTTACATATCAAAATGACCAGAGATATAGCACAGTGTTTTTTTCTTGAACGCCATTCTACACCTTCCCCACACTGACAGAATTTCATGTGAGATGTTCAAGCCATATTACCGTAATTTTAGATTCCGACTTGGAAAAAACATTCATGTCCTCTTCCTTTTTATGAGCTGTTTTCCAAAGCTTTCTCGCTTTATTCGTGACACACGCTCCGCATATTTTTATATGTTTAAGTCATAAGTTTACATACACCTTGCAGAATCTGCAATAATAGCCTAAAAAGGAAGGGGGGGAAAAGAAAAAAAGATATTTTAAATTGCATGTTGTTGTTGTTTTTATTTAGTACTGCCCTGAATAAGCTTTTTCACATAACAGGTGTTTTTATATAGTCCATATATGCATTTACACAATTTAAGCAGTTTAAAAGTTTTCTTGCGCTTGATTTTCATTACCTGTTGATCCAGACTGTTTTTATGATAAGTTGTCCTGTGCAGTCCTGTTCTGCCCGCTGTTCTAAAGAAAAATCTTAATATCCCAGTCAACACGTGAGGTCACGCGATGATCACAGTGACATCACACCATTCTCATACGGTGATCCTCACAGTGTGAGTAATATATGAGCTCATTGTGAATTCAAAATGTTGAGCAGGTTGAGAGGAGGCAGATCAAATATCAGTCGCTGGGGGACATTCTACTTCCTGTTTCTCAACACTATCACAGTGATATCACAGTGGTGTCACATGATGAGCTCATGAGTGCACGCCCAGCTAACAGATTTCTGTTATAAGAACCTTCTCCAAACATACAACTGACTTCCAGCCACAGCCTTAAATGAAATTAACTGAAATAAACAAATTACCAGCTTCACTCATTATTAACCAGACTGACTTAATTTCTGTCAGACATCTTCAGAAGCGCTTATTGGGAATTAACAGAGATTTAGATGATGATGTTTTATTGTTTTGTTTGATGTTACCATCATAGTGATTAGTGTTTGCTTTAGTTGGGCTCTTGACCCTTGACTTTATAACATTATATTTTTTGGGGCTGCTGTAACTGTGTTTGTAAAGCACATTTGTTATGGCAAGGAAACCCAAAAAGAGATTGCAATCAGGTGATACTGGTTTGTTATTGATGATAACAACACAGTCATCACCTAGATTCAATGTGCAGTCTTGGTCTTGGGAAGTTGTGGCCTAATGGTTAGAGAGTCGGACTCGTAATCAAAGGTTGTGAGTTTGAGTCTCGGGCCGGCAGGGATTGTAGGTGGGGTGAGTGAATGTACAGTGCTCTCTCCACCCTCAATGTTACGAATGAGGTGCCCTTGAGCCCTTCCTGGGCTCCGCAGCATAAATGGCTGCCCACCGCTCCTGGTGTGTGTATACTTTGGATGGGTTAATTGCAGAGCACAAACTCCGAGTATGGGTCACCATACTTGGCCATATGTCACGTCACTTTCATAATAATTTATGAAGAATTATAAAAGCATAAGACACAAACATTATTAACTACTCTTGATGTTTCTCTTTGTGTTTAAATGACAGTGTATGAATCTCAACAATGGTGACAATCAAAAGCTTCATGCTGCAATGCATGCTGGGTACCAAGTCTCTGTGCAGTGAGTGCACTTTGACCTCACATTAGTATGAGCTCACAGTGAGGGCGCTGTGAGGTTACACTTTTAGCTCACTGTTACTTCACATTGTGACCTCATCACGAGTATCCTGTGAGCTCATGGTGACATCACTGTGAGATCAAATTGTTGACTGGGATGCCTTGAGCATCAGTGAATGTTTGCAGTTTTTGATCATGACAACTCACAGTAGTAAGAATCGGTTTTAAGAATTAAGAATCAAGCAAGTAATCTTTTGAACTCGACTTGTTTTGTGTAATTTCAGTTATTATTTAGAATTGTGGTCTGTATGTAGAAATCTATTAGCTTATATACAAATTGCTTATTTTAAAATAGCTGTAGGCCTACTAAAAACAAAATACATTAAATAATCATTTTAAAATCATTAACATTTTGCAGATCCTGCAATGGTGACTTCAACTGTACATACATTTAATGTTCCTTTGAAATTACTTTTGGTGCAATAAACAATCCTGAATAGTTTTCTTGCAAGACACATTAGAGAAAGCATTGAAATATTATTTAAATGTATTTTATTTAAAACTGATGCAGTTTAATTACTAATCAAAGTGAATCATTATGAATTTGACAAAAAGTGAATTGAAAACCAAACACCTATAATTCATGAAGTGAATAAAGTCCGTAGCCAGCTATGAGGCCACCGAGGTCCGGATCTCGGTAAATGTCTCATGTTCAAAAATAAAATTTGTTCTCTGAACGACTAATTTGCTGTTAAACTCCTCATATGAATGTCTGTATGACATGTATAATGACAATTTGCAAGAATTGTAGCGTCTGTGGTATGAAACCGATTGTTGCGAGATGCTGGCGAAGTAAACGAGTCTCTTTGAGACAGTTGTGAGTGAGGAGTGTTGCCAGATCCAGCTATTATAAGCGTTTTTAGACTTGTCCTTTCCACTCAATTTAACACTTTAGAAAGTTAATAAAGTAGGAAGTTGTAGTTTGGGGTCAGCAATATCTTTATCTTATCTTATTTGCAAAATATTTGAAATAATTTCGCTTTATTTTTATTTATTTTTAGTTTTTAATATCTGGCAACACTGCATCAACGGCACTCAAACTGACAGTAATCAAAAAAGCCTATGGACAGGTTATTGCTGACAGGATACGACATTCGGTAACGGAAAAGCAAAAATATCATGATATTATCTGTCAGAAACGTTATCAACGCTGTCAAAAACAGTATTTAACTCTACACAGATCTGTAGAACAAGGTTAAATAATGAAATGAAACATAGCGCCATGAAGAAGTCTATGCTATGTCATTCAGTATAGTAGTTAAATGCTCACAAATCATGTTATAAACATTCACTAGACAAAGTTATCAGCTATATAGCAATGGATATTAATAAAAAATATAACAGTAATACATTGTTGCATGAATAATAAACAACTGATAAAATGATCCACCCCAAACTATAGTACAGTAGGCCTATTAACAAATGTTGATGCAATAGAGTATGATTTAAAAACGATTATCCCTCCAAAACAGAGCAAACATCTTTCACAAACATCTACATGTCTGTCTCTTTTAAAGTGTTTATAGTGTATATAATGAGTTGTATTTGTTTGTTATTATAGCACAATTCTTTAACAACAGGAACCTAGGTGTGCTATTTTATAGCAATCAAAAGCCACATCTCTAGCATTTGTAAAACTGCATTTTTCCATCTCAAAAACATATCTAAATTATGACCTATGCTCTCAAAGTCAAATGCAGAAATGTTAGTTCATATGACCTCAAGGTTAGACTATTGTAATGCTTTATTGGGTGGTTGTTCTGCACGCTTGATCAACAAACTACAGTTGGTCCAAAATGCAGCAGCTAGAGTTCTTACTAGAACCAGGAAATATGACCATATTAGCCCGGTTCTGTCAACACCTTTATCAAGTCAAGTCACCTTTATTTATATAGCACTTTTATCAACACAGATTGTGTCAAAGCAACTTTCTAATATCAGAATAGGAAAATAATCTTTGAGTGAAAATAAAATTGAGTGTTTAGTGTGTCAATAAAGGCATTTCATTATTAAATTCAATGATGTCATTGTCCAACACTGCACTGGCTCCCTATTAAACATTATATAGATTTTAAAATCTTGTTAATTACTTATAAAGCCCTGAATGGTTTAGCTCCTCAGTACTTGAGCGAGCTCTTATCACATTATAGTCCTCCACGTCCACTGCTCCGAGGGACATGGAGTGCTTTTACCTGCAGTTACAAATGCATTTTGATATTGTAAACATTAAACATTGAATACTGATATTTGAGATTATTTTAAAATGAAAAGATACTTTGAATATGAAATTAAAATCGCCAGCAGGTGGCAGCAAGTCACTGTTAACAAGTGAGTCATTGCTACTGAACCGAATCATTTAAACAGTTGATTCATTCAGGAACGAAACAACATCGTCATGTTGCTCAGAGACGCAGAACAGTGCTGTAGCTGTTTGGAATTTTTTTTTTTTGGTGAAATGGAGCAAAAACGGGCAATATGGCGTCTAAAAACGTAAGTCTCTTAATTTAACATTGTTTATTGAACTCTTGTATAAAATCAATATCACATTTGTAATTATGCTTATTTTTGAAGAAAAAAACGGCACTCTTTATGTGATTTTAACCATATGAAATGATATACAGTATATATATACACATTTTCTGCCCCCATATCTTGAATTTTGTGATCATTCTTAATGCATTTTATTAGACTGAATCATGCAGTGAAGAACGCACGCGCCTAGTCTAGACTTCATCACGTGATGTAAGCATGCACTCTGTAGGTGTTCTGTTTAGTTTTTGCAAAATACTCCATAATGTCAAATTGCACATCGTTAAAATATCGATTACGATATTATCGCAGACGATATATCGCACACCCTTAGTTTCTCAGATACTATTTAAATTGAACTGAGCTGAACAATGACATCACTGAATTCAATTATGAACTGCCTTTAACTGAAAATAAGAGTGTTTACACATCCACATCACCCTGCAGCCCAAGACCGGTTACCCACTGAAGCTAAGCAGGGTTGAGCTGGTCAGTACCTGGATGGGAGACTGCTGGGAAACCTAGGTTTCTGCTGGAAGAGGTGTTAGTGAGGCCAGCAGGGGGCGCTCACCCTGTGGTCTGTGTGGGTCCCAAGGCTCCAGTATAGTGACGGGGACACTATACTGTAAAAAGCACCGTCTTTCGGATGAGATGTTAAACCGAGGTCCTGGCTCTCTGCGGTCATTAAAAATCCCATGACACTCATCGTAAAGAGTATTGATTGGCTCTATCTCTCTCTCTCCACCTGTAGCTGTGGTGAGCGCGCTGGTGCTGTTGTGCTGTGGCTGCAGGTGGATGCTGCACACTGCTGGTGGTTGAGGAGAGACCCCCCACATGATTGTAAAGCGCTTTGGGTGTACAGCAATACACAATAAAGCGCTATATAAATGCCTCATTTACTATTGTCCTTTTGCATTATTACACACTATTTTCCTATTTAATACTGTAAAGCTACTTTGATACAATCTTTATCTGATGCCAGTCAAAGCAAAAACCTGATTGTGATAACTTTGCAGAATTATTAAAAATACTAAAATATTCCATTATGAGTATTCAGACCCTCAAGGCAGTACTTAGTTCAGGGGAATCGTCCTGCTCCCGGAAGGCCAGCATGATTTCAGTTCGCCTGGAAGTATTAACTCATTAAAATGGTTGTCCAGCATTATTGACACTACAGCACTTCATAGGCACTCTCATGTCAGCAGTAGTCTATGTATCTATGAAACAAAGCACACTACTGTTAATGCACATCAACTACACTTGAAGTGAGAGTGGCCTATAAACAGCTCTAATGTAAACTTCACGGACGAAGCACATTTGACCAGAGAGCAGTCATCAGTTTCTCCAACTCTTCCCGGTGTTTATAAGCTGCCGCTGATGCTGCTCGAGTCTTCCAGTGTGAAGCCCTGGTGTCTGATCATCTGTAGTGATCACACCTCTAGACTACACTAGAAATAAGACTACTGTTGACATACGTCAAGTAACTGTGTACTACAACGGAACGGACTCCTGACCTGTGTGAGCAGCTGCATGCTGCTCCATCACTGACCTGAGGACCGCCAGCTGCCGCTTTGGGCATCTATAGCACTCGAACCCTTTTATGATCACTTTCAGGTCATCTGCAGTTTAAAGGTGTATGAGGGAAATGTACAATTGGAATCATTTATTGCTGCTCTTCAGTCAAGTTAATGTTAAAGCAAGCTCATGCTACACAATTTATGGCTGGATTATGCTGTCACTGACAGATTTACAAAAATAAATGTAACACGTGATCTGAATCAGTCTCCAGCGGTCACAGACACTGTCGTTTCATGATATTATCGCCACCTGATCTTGTAGTATAAAACATGTTTGAAGCTTGCAAAGGAGGAACTAATCTAGCCATTCACAGTGCCGATGGGAGAAATGGAAAATTGTTATACTATTATGTACTCAATTAAAAAAAAATAAAAGGGTATAATGCACTTATTGTGTTCATGTTACATTACCAAACCAAACCTCACCTCGACAGCAGCACAAGTGATGAGCCACCACTTAAACTTTGCAAATCAGTGTAATTATAGATTATTTTTAAATACAAATGCAAATGTAAAAACATCAATTGTATCAAACCATTCATTTAAAGTCAAGTACATAAAAGTGGGTCCGACTCTGTTGACTATCAGGCCAGGAGTTGTACATTAAAACAAAGTACAAAGAATTGCATGACTGGATTTTTATTTGCAGGCTCTGGATTTTGAGATATTGATTGAGTTTGCATCGTTTCAGCACAACATCTCCAAGCATGACGTGCAACATGGTCCTCAAGTGAACCTTTTTCTGTAGAACAGACTTGATGTGATTGTGCTGTGACTTAACACTTCAGTACAGACTGAAATATAACCCAGAATAACAGTCAGACAGATTTCTGTTCACAGCAAAAGCCTGTACTGATGAGAACGTCTAAACAAGATCCTAGACAATCAGGCCACCATCAGCAATCACTGTTATACCAAGAGGCTGAAGTCTAAAAAAATATATAGTTATATAGTGCTCAGATATAGATCTATAAAACGCCATCACCTTCGAGACCCTTTATAACATGAGTTTCTACACACTGCGAGTGAGTGGAGGGCCGATTAACAGAAGGAAAAAAGTAACAGTGAGTCCCTGATAAAAAGTTTGAAATAAATAATAATAAAAAATAAAAATTAAAAAAAGCAAACACGCATTTAAGTTTTCCCTCTGCATCGAAACATGATGGATGGAGGAGAGAGACATTCATTCTGGATTGATGTATAATAAAGTGTCTCCGTGTCAGAGGTGAGAGTTGCATTAAAACCCTGGCTATGAACATGATATTAAAGCTGAAAATAAAAGCAAACAGAGGCAAACACAGTTTAAATGAAGCTGAAAAACACGACCTCTCCCAATGTTCTCAGAGAGAGAAGCGCAGGGCTGATCAAAGGTTTAGAGTGGCGAGATCCCTGAGAGCCGAGGGCCAGTGCTTCAGAGTCTGCGGTCCTCCTGAGCTTGAAAGAGGTTGACTTTCACATTATGCCCAGTCTTTCTGGGCGTTTCCTCTCTCGTTCCGGGACGATGGTCTTCATCGCTGCCATCACTGTCCTCGTCGCCTCGCTCCAGCGTGTGCCAGTCCCGTTTGAGTGGGGTGAGCTCGGGGGCGATGATGTCTCCATCCTGAAACACATTCACCAACACACCAGTTTTACTGCGGGTCAGAGAACACACGAGAGATCCTCAGGAGCTCTGAGAACCAAACAACACTGGAGCCAACGCACTTCACTGTATGGACAAACAACAGTGAGCGTGTTCACATGCACTCATAACTACCAAAACTGACCAGCAGACTGAAATCAGCTGGTTTATTGACGTTTATTTTACAGCCCCGTTCTACATGCACATACAGTGGTAAAATAAGTATTGAACACCTCACCATTTTTCTCAGTAAATATATTTCTAAAGGTGCTGTTGACATGAAATTTTCACCAGAAGTCAGAAACAACCCAAGTAATCCATACATACAAAGAAAAGCAAAACAAATATGTTCAGAAATTAAGTTCTGTGTAATAAAACTGAATGACAGGGGGGAAAAGTACTGAACTACTGAAATGTATTTTCAGTAATGCAGTTCCTTTCGCGTTTCTATTCGCGCCTATTATTGTTTTCTTTTTCCTCGCTCCGTTTCATTTCTCTCTCGCTCTGAATGATTCTCTTACCACTGTTGTTTGAACTCGTGAAAAACAATCACGGTGAGTAATGGCTTCTTCTCCTGCTATTTGCCACATGTATAGTTTATCTGTCTCTTTCCCTGCATTTATCACACGTGAATCCCTCGCTGCTGACATAGTTAGGCTGACAGAAGGTTTCAGAACTAGAGACACGCATCCAAACTTTAGTTGAGGATAGTAAGAATGTGAGGGCTGTAGATACTGCTTTGGATCCTGTACATTGTTCGGTTCCGGTTGAGCCCGTGCAGCAGGGCAGCTGGGTGACAGTGAGGCGGCCTAGTCGCGGGTCAAAACACCACTCTTCCGTTCCGATCAGAACATCAAACAGGTTCTCCCCACTCAGTGAAGCACCCGCTGAGAAACCTGATGAAAGTGCTCTAGTTATTGGCGATTCTATTGTACGGAACGTGAAAATAGAGACACCAGCCACCATAGTCCATTGTTTACCAGGAGCCAGAGCACCTGACATCTTGGCAAATTTAAAAGTGCTGGCTAATGCTAAACGTAAATTCAGTAAGATTGTTATCCACGTCGGCGCTAATGATGTTCGACTTCGCCAGTCGGAGATCACCAAAAATAATGTTAAAGAGGTGTGTGAACTTGCAAGTACGATGTCAGACACTGTAATATGCTCTGGTCCGCTCCTGCTTACCGGGTGATGAGATTCATAGCAGACTGTCGTCACTTAATGGCTGGATGTCTGAGTGGTGCCCGCAAAATAACATAGGCTTTATAGACAATTGGAAGAATTTTTGGGGCAGACCTGACCTGTTGAAAAGAGATGGTGTTCATCCCTCCTGGGGTGGTGCCGCTCTTCTCTCTAGAAATATGGCACATAGTCTTAGAGTTTGTACTTGACTAACTGGAGCCCAGGTCAGGAAGCAGACAGACTGGCTAAACCAATCGTCTGCTAGCCGCCTCACGTCACCAAAGTCAGTTAACTCTCAGCACATAGAGACTCCTTCACCTAGATATCACTCTATAGAGACTGTGTCTGTTCCCCGAACTAGAAAATACAGAAAACATCCAAACCAAAGTAATAGTAACAATTTAATTGATGTTCAACAAATAAAAAAACGATATAATACAGATAAACACATGATAAAGCTTGGCTTATTAAATATTAGATCCCTTTCTTCAAAAGCACTTTTTGTAAATGATATGTTCACTGACCATAAACTAGATGTGCTTTGTCTGACAGAAACCTGGCTAAAACAAGATGATTACATTACTTTAAACGAGTCTACACCCCAAGATTACTGTTACAAACATGAACCGCGTCCAAAAGGTAAAGGGGGAGGTGTTGCTACAATTTATAGAAATATTTTCAGTATCTCTCAGAGGCCAGGTTTCAAGTATAATTCGTTTCGAAGTAATGGTGCTTCATATAACGTTATCCAAAGAAACAAGTGTTAATGATAAATCCCCTGTGATGTTTGTACTGGCTACTGTATACAGGCCACCAGGGCACCATACAGACTTTATTAAAGAATTTTCTGATCTTCTATCAGAGTTAGTGCTGACTGCAGATAAAGTCCTAATCGTTGGTGATTTTAATATCCATGTTGATAATGAAAGAGATTCGTTGGGATCAGCATTTATAGACATTCTGAACTCAATTGGTGTTAAACAACACGTGTCAGGACCTACTCATTGTCGAAATCATACTCTAGATTTAATACTGTCACATGGAATTGATGTCAGTGGCGTTGAAATTTTGCAGCAGAGCGATGATATCTCAGATCATTATCTAGTCTCCTGTATATTCCATATAGCTAAAGCTGTAAAGCCAACTTCTTGTTACAAATATGGTAGAACCATCACTTCTACAACAAAAGACTGCTTTATAAATAATCTTCCTGACTTATCTCAGTTCCTCAGCATATCCAATAGCTCAGAACAACTTGATGATGTAACAGGAACTATGGACTCTCTTTTCTAGCACTTTAGATGCGGTTGCTCCTTTATGCTTAAGGAAGATTAAGGATAAGAGTCCAACACCGTGGTATAATGAGCACATCTGCGCCTAAAGAGAGCAGCCGGAAAATGGAGCGCAGCTGGAGGAAAACTAAATTAGAGGTATTTCGTTTAGCTTGGCGGAAAGTACCCTATCCTACAGAAAAGCATTAAAAACTGCTAGATCTGATTACTTTTCATCTCTTCTAGAAGAAAACAAACACAACCCTCGGTATTTATTCAATACAGTTACTAAATTAACGAAAAATCAAGCATGAAAAATCATAATGACTTTATGAACTACTTCACTTCCAAGATCGATACTATCAGAGATAAAATTGTATCCTTGCAGCCGTCAGCTACAGTATCGCATCAGATAGCGCACTATAGACCCCTGAGGAACAATTCATTCATTCTCTACTGTGGGAGAGGAAGAATTGTATAAACTTGTTAAATCATCTAAACCAACAACATGTATGTTAGACCCGATTCCATCTAAACTACTAAAAGAGCTGCTTCCAGAAGTCCTAGATCCTCTTTTGGCTATTATTAATTCATCATTGTCATTAGGATATGTCCCCAAAACCTTCAAATTGGCTGTTATTAAGCCTCTCATTAAAAAAACACAACTTGACCCCAAAGATCTAGTTAATTACAGACCGATCTCAAATCTCCCTTTTCTGTCAAAGATACTAGAAAGGTAGTATCCTCACAATTATATTCCTTCCTAGAAAAATGATATCTGTGAGGAATTCCAGTCAGGATTTAGATCGTATCATAGTACTGAGACTGCTCTCATTAGAGTTACAAATGACCTGCTTCTATCTCTTGTTGCATCTCTTTATTAGTTCTACTGGATCTTAGCGCTGCGTTCGACACTATCGACCACAACATTCTTTTGAATAGACTAGAAAACTTTGTTGGCATTAGTGGAAGTGCCTTGGCGGTCAGATAAGTAAGATTTGAACCATGCTATCAGTTCGTAGCAGTGAATGAAGAGGTATTATATCAAATCACAAGTGCAGTATGGAGTACCTCAAGGCTCAGTACTAGGGCCGTTACTTTTCACGCTCTATATGTTACCCTTGGGAGATATTATCAGGAGACATGGTGTTAGCTTTCACTGTTATGCTGATGATACTCAGCTCTATATTTCTTCGCGGCCCGGTGAAACACACCAAATTGAGAAAGTAACGGAATGCATAGTCGATATAAAAAACTGGATGACGAGTAATTTTTTACTGCTAAATTCTGAAAAAACAGAGGTGTTAATTATCGGACCTAAAAACTCCACATGTAATAACCTAGAACATTATCTAACACTTGACGGCTGCTCTGTCAATTCTTCTTCATCAGTCAGGAACCTAGGTGTGCTGTTTAATAGCAATCTGTCATTTGAAAGCCATGTTTCTAGCATCTGTAAAACTGCATTTTTTCATCTCAAACGCATGAATTAACATTTCTGCATTTGACGTTGAGAGCATTGGTCACAATTTAGATATGCTTTTATGACCTCAAGGTTAGACTATTGTAATGCTTTATTAGGTGGTTGTTCTGCACGCTTGATCAACAAACTACAGTTGGTCCAAAATGCAGCAGCTAGAGTCCTTACTAGAACCAGGAAATATGACCATATTAGCCCGGTTCTGTCAACACTGCACTGGCTCCCTATCAAACATCGGATAGATTTTAAAATCTTGTTACTTACTTATAAAGCCCTGAATGGTTTAGCTCCTCAGTACTTGAGCGAGCTCTTATCGCATTATAGTCCTCCACGTCCACTGCGTTCTCAAAACTCCGGCCGTTTGATGATACCTAGAATATCAAAATCGACTGCGGGCGGCAGATCCTATTCCTATTTAGCACCCAAACTCTGGAACAGTCTACCTAACACTGTTCGGGAGGCAGACACACTCTGTCAGTTTAAATCTAGATTAAAGACCCATCTCTTTAGCCTGGCTTACACATAACACAGTAATACGCTTCTATTATTCAAATCCGTTAAAGGATTGTTAGGCTGCATTAATTAGATCAACGGAACCGAACACTCCCCATAACACACGATGTACTCGTTACATCGTAAGAAGAATGGCATCTACGCTAATATTTGTCTGTTTCTTTCCTAGTCTGTTTCTCAGTCCGTATCCGATCAGATGGTGGATCAGCACCAAGAGATGATGTCTACAGCCCTGATCGTCAGCGGAGACCAGCACACCCAGATGACCCCCAGATATATCCCCAGTGAAGACCTCGATTAAATACAATAAAACTAAAAAAATATAACAAAATAACTAAAATATAATACAATAGTAGTATTATGTAGTTAGGTATTTTTAGAAATTGCAACAAAATTTAAAAAAAAAATTTGAACTTTTGAACTGCGGGTTTCGTCTGGTCAGAGGAGAACTGGCCCCCCGACTGAGTCTGGTTTCTCCCAAGGTTTTTTTCTCCATTCTGTCTCGGAGGGAGTTTTGGTTCCTTGCCGCTGTCGCCTCTGGCTTGCTCAGTTGGGGACACTTCATGTCTAGCGATTATCGTCGATTTGATTGCACAGATACTATTTAAACTAAACTGAGCTAGACAATGACATCTCTGAATTCAATAATGAAATGCCTTTAACTGAAAATTGAGTGTTTAATCTTATCATTATACATTACTGACACTCTATCCTCCAATTTGATACTGTTAAGTGCTTTGACACAATCTTTATTGTTAAAAGCGCTATATAAATAAAGGTGACTTGACTTGACCAAAACAGTAACAACCTGTATTATTACTTAAATTGATCAAGTTCTATTTGAAAACATATTTAAAAAGATAGTCTGTCGATAATCTGTCGACTTTTGTGTTATGTTACGTGCACTATGTAAATAGAGATTCACTGCTCAGTGTAGAGAGAGATTCGTTGATCATAACTTAACTGTGTGAGATCGTGATGAACTACATGGGTGACAGAAAGCTCCCTTTATAGCAATTAAAAAGCTATGTCATATATAATCCTTTCAGAATTTGAATATACGTTTTGTTTATCATGCTGTTAAGAGAACCAAATGCCACATACACTCTACAAATGAAAGATTGAGCCTACTCTCGAAATTGCAATAGCCTATGTAATAACCATATCAATGGATCGGACAAAACGTGTCAAAAATAGTCTATGCATTAAGGATATGACTCGCAATTAAAGCTTTTTTTTTAAATTTACAACAACACAATAATAATAATAAAACTAACAATATAAAATTTGATTAAAAAAATCTCCCCTTACTCAGGTGCACATGCGATTTGTGAAAGGGATTTAAGGGTAGGCTATGTTTTAAAGTTAAGACACCATCTTATATAGTGTAGCATGATGTATAAATCATATGTTACGCTAAAACAATTTTTATAAAAAATTTTGCCATCTGTAGGCTTATAACAGTGAATTTGTATTTTAAAATGGGAATACGACTTTATGACAATGTTTTATACATTTTACATTTTTTATACAAGTTAATAGTGAAAAGTTCTTTAAAAGCACCTGTAATGCAATAAAGTAGGCCTAATTTACAATTTTTTAGAGCCATTTTTAAAACATTTGCTGCATTGATTAAAAATAAATAAATAAATCTGCTATAGCCTAGACTCAGGAAAACAGAAGTTGTCAACAAATCATTTAAATGTTATGGTATTCAGAACAAAGGAACATAAAAATCAGAAAATAGAGTCTAAGCAGCTATAAAATTAAAGTATAAATTTATAAATCATAAAATAAAACAAATTATAGCCTAATGGCATTCATTATAAAGAACGTATAAAAGTCTTGCCAAAACGAATGTATTTAAAGAGAAACTGAATTCGGCACGAGTACAAATGTTTCCCACGAGCGGCGCGATTGTAGGCCTACACAAATAAAAGTGAATCCAAGCACTCACAATAAAAACAAAACATTGTGGTTTTGTAAAATAAATAAAACAAATAAGGTGAGCTTTCAGTCCTCTCGGTTTCCTTGAACTTGCGCAGTCCCAAAAATAAAATGAAACTCAGTGTAGACTTTTTTTTGTGTGTTTTTTTAATATGTTAATTATTTAAGTGAAATACATTTTGTTCAGGACTATTTATTTTATTCCTTTTATATAGGCCTATGTTGTTTTATTATGTTTTTCTCCCTACACAGAAGCGCTGCAGGTGCGTGAGGTGGCTGTGTGAATCCCCGCACTGCGTGCCCGTCCGCTACACCACTGTATTATTAGCTTCCTAATAAATTGTAGAGATTAGTTGTGCTTTGAGCTAAATGCTGCTGAATACATGATTTTTCCCCGCAATATTCATAGACTAGATCAGTAAAATAAACGTTTTTCGTTCTCAATATTAAGTTCACTCGTGATCGTGTAAGCAGGGGGGCACGTCAAGTCATTTGGGGGGGCACTGCCCCCTAATGCCCCCCCCTTGGCGACGGGCCTGCTTACACATAATACAGTAATACACTTCTAATATTCAAATCCGTTAAAGGATTGTTAGGCTGCATTAATTAGATCAACCGGAACCACTTCCCATAACACACGATGTACTCGTTACATCGTTAGAAGAATGGCATCTACGCTAATATTAGTCTGTTTCTTTCTTATTCTGAGATCACCGATGCCGCCTGATCCAGTCCGTATCCAGATCAGATGGTGGATCAGCACCTAGAGATGACCTCTACAGCCCTGAACGTCAGCGGAGACCAGGACACCTAGATGAGCCCCAGAGACAGACCCCCAGTGAAGACCTCGTCTCCTAGACAGCCATCGGGACAAGACCACAGGAACCAGATGAGTCCTCTGCACAATCTGACACGGCTGCAGTTGGAATTGAACTGCTGGTTCGTCTGGTCAGAGGAGAACTGACCCCCGACTGAGCCTGGTTTCTCCCAAGGGTTTTTCTCCATTCTGTCACCGATGGAGTTCTGGTTCCTCTGGCTTGCTCAGTTGGGGACACTTCATTTCCAGCGTTATCGTCTGCATGATTGCACAGATACTATTTAAACTGAACTGAGCTGGACGATGACATCACTGAATTCAATAATGAAATGCCTTTAACTGAAAATTGAGTGCTTAATCTTGTCATTTTACATTGACACACTATTTTCCTATTTTGATACTGGAAAGTTGCTTTGACAATCTGTTTTGTTAAAAGCGCTGTATAAATAAAGGTGACTTGACTATTTAATACTTTGCACAAAAGCCTTTGTTGGTAATGACAGCTTCAAGACGCCTCCTGCAGGAGAAACTAGTGGCATGCATTTCTCAGGTGTGATTTTGGCCCATTCTTCCACACAGTCTTCAGATCTTGAACGTTCTGTGGATCTCTATGAACTCTGACCTTTAGTTCTTATTTTCTATTAGATTCACGTCAGATGATTGTCTGGCCGTTCTAGCAGCTTTATTTTCTTTCTCTGAAACCCGTCGAGAGTTTGCTTGGCTGTGTTTGAGATCATGGTCACCCTTGTTTCATCTTCATCATCCTGGTTCTGTAGGTGCTGGGACGGAAGCAGCTGATATTAATATCCACTGACGAGGGGCAAGATTGCTTTCCAATTACTGATAGATTTCAGCTGGTGTCTTGGCTTTCCATGCCTTTTTGCAGCTCCCTTTATTCGCGTGCTCAATACTTTCCCCCGTGTCATTCCACTTTATTATAATACTGTCTGAAATATATCTGACAAGTCCATCGCTCAAAGTACCAAGTAGGCCTATATTTAAGAATAAAACTTGAATGATTCAGAATTGGAAGAGCAAAGTCTTGCCTGGGGTTTGGTGAAGTTCCTGTTCATGCACCACTGGACAAAGTACTTCTTAGCAGCTTCAAGGCTCTTGTCATCAGTCTTCTTACAGTAAACCCTGATCAGCTGCTCCGCAAAGCACTCCGGCAGGAGTTTGGACACCTGTTACACGACACAGACATCAGGAACACAGGCCTTCATTTTGTCTGGGTTATAAAATTAGTCAGGCAATGCTCAAACGTACAACATCTTTGCTCAAACAACATGCATTTCCCACAAACTATATACAGAGGATATCTTCTTTGAGACTAGAGGCAATACAATCTAAGCATAAACACCCTCTCATTTAATATGGAAATGAATCCATAATCAACTGTTTTGTTTGTTTGTTTGTTTTTTGGGGGTATCAGTGGGTGAGTGAAATGTTGACTATGAAATTAGGCATATGACGATATTAAATTTTCCTGTTGCGATAATTGATGAAGCTTATATCACAGTATACAGTCATGATATTAAAATAAGTTGCAAAAAGATAAAAAAAAAAAAAACTTTTCTTTTTTAAATCACAAAAAGAACTATTTTTTTGGTGTACTGCATTATCGTATTTAAATGTTCAAATGTTTCAAAAAGATTACAGTGCAAAAGAACTATAAAGAACTCTTTACAATAAAGTTTCATTAGTAAACGTTAGTTAATGCATTAAAGTAACTGAGAAATACTCTAGCTACATGTGTTACAGAAGCTACTGTGTTAATGTTAGTTAAAAAATACAACTGTGTTAGTTGTAAGCTCAGGTCCATTAAACAATACAGTTACGATGTTTGATGGTAATGTTCGGAGGGGGTGTGGGAGGTGTTTTTGGCAGCTGATGGTGATGTGTTTCTGGTGGCAGATAGTCGCTTCTGGAGTGCACCTGTTTTTTGCGGATCTTGATGGCCTTGGTGGGATCTTTCTTGCAGTAAAAGTGGACATTGTTGATGGGGTTTTTCTCCTTCATTCCATAATCCATGTGAATGACCTACAGAACAAAAGAGGAGAGTTTACAAAATACTAGGATTATTTTAAACCGCACTCAGCGGATTCTTTAATTGCACACTGTTTTTGGAAGCTCATATTCATTGAGAGATTAATACAGAGCAGGTATTGACAGCTACGGCTGTGATCCACACTTGTGCATGACCTGTGTTTCGATGTGGATTCGACAGCAGGATCACTGCAGTGATTGATGGGCAGACAGGAGATCAGCACACCTCTTTATTTACATGCGCTCGTTAGGGGGATATCATGAATACATGTTTCTGTTCAACAGTCCAAAAGAAGTCAAATAAAGCACATCCATTTTGGGGGAAGTTGTGGCCTAATGGTTAGAGAGTCGGTCTCATAACCCAAAGGTCGCAGGTTCGAGTCTCAGGTCCGGCAGGGATTGTCGGTGGGGGGAGTGACAAGTTTTCACAAAAACAAAAAGTTTTATAAAATGATAAACTTTAAATTTCAGCCTTTAAACCATTTTTAAGAAAATGGATAAGTCAAAAGTATTAATTATATTGATTTAAACAATTATCAATAAAATTATTATACAGATTAAATAACATGAATTAGGTGTGCGATATTGACAAAAAGTGATAGCTTGATATTTTCTGGGATTTTATCGACAACGATAATTAGATGATATTTTGCTGTGTGTTATGGTGCTGGTAGGTTAAAGATATCCGTGGACAGCTGACTCCTGAATCGATATTCTTCATATTCTGTGTGGTTAGTTCACAGCAGTGATAGAAATTAATCTTTTACAGTAAATTGGATGGGCATTTTTACCTTTAAGCCATTTTTTCTAAAAGTGTGCATCATCTTTTGAGTCAAATTCTTGCATCTGGGTTGTTACCAAGCAAATGAAATCAGTATCAACAACATGTATCTTTGCAATCCACCTGAATGGCATTCAGATGTATTCACACACTGTTTAACGCAGCTCTGAGGGACACAGAATGCTAACCTGCAGTTACAAATACATAAATAATGTTTTGATATTTTAAACATAAAACGTTGAAAACTGATGTTTGAAATTATTTTAAAAAAAAGAAGATACTTTAAATGTGAAATTAAAACCGCCAGTAGGTGGCAGCAAGTCACTGTTAATAAGGGAGTCATTGCAATTAAACCAAATCATTTAAACGTTCATTCAGGAACGAAACGCAGCATGATGCTCAGAGACCCAAAAACAGTGATGTGGCTGTGTTTGGAATGATTTTTGTTGGTGAAATGGAGCAAAAGCAGGAAATATGGTGTCTAAACGCAAGTCACTTAATATTAACTTCTTGTTCATTGAACTGCTGCATAAAATCAATATCACATTTGTAATCATGCTGACATTTGGAGAAAAAAAAAAAAAAAAAAAACAACACTCTTTGCGTGATATTAACTATATGAAATGATATAAATATAGGCTATACATTTTCTGCCCCCATTAAATTATATGATCATTCTAAATGTATTTTAATAGACTGAATCATGCAGTGAAACTCGTCCGCGCACTAGTTTAACCTGTTAACTGATTCATCCTCTGCCAGCAGGTGACAGCAAACACGAGTTTGGCTGAAATATAACGGGTTCCTGGTAAAGACCGAACAAAGCAGCGCAGCACCGGACTCTGAACGTGCAGCGCTCATGTTTATTTAATGAAATCATAGCCTTTTGAAGTTTAATCGTCACATTCAGCCATATCACAATTCTGGTCTTTCCGTCTCCAAATTTAAAGACCTCTTGAAATCAAGACTTTCTTGTACAATTTAAGACTTTTTAAGGCCTTAAATTTGATACAACTAAATTTAAGACCCCGCAGAAACCCTGTTATATCGAAATCCTCCAACATTTTTCTTTACAAATCCTCATTGTGTGCTTCTAATTAGTGACCGGCGTTTTTTTGTTCTCTCTCCGCATTCGTCACGAATCACGACAGTCAGCAGAAGTGAGAGAAAAGTGTTTTAAATATGGATACGTTTCTTACAAAAACACATCAATTTGCTACAGGAGGCCTTTATTCTCCCCTGGAGCCGTGTGAGGCATGTTTTTTTATGGATGGATGCACTTTATTTGACTGGTTTTGGACTTTAAAAAAAAAAAAAAAAAAAACCCATTCACTGCCATTATAAAGCTTGGAAGAGCCAGGACCATTTTTAATAACTCCGATTGGATTCGTCTGAAAGAAGAAAGTCATATACACCTAGGAAGCCTCGAGGGTGAGAAACAGGCTAATTTTCATTTTTGGGTGAACGAACCCTTCAACATCTGCTTGCCTTCACAAAAGTAAGCTTCTAATAATGGTTTATAATTTGAGCTGTTGAAGTGTCACTCTTCATGTCTTCTGAAGCTCGTGAGTGTGACAGGAGCAGCGTTCGTTCTGACAGCTCGTAGCTGTAGGCGTCGGAGGGATCATGCATTGTTAAAACTGAAGAAATCTGGTTTAAAAAAAAACAAAGACAACAAACGTACACTAACTACAAAGTCCTCAGCTATCAGGCTGGCGTCTGTGCCGCTGGGTTTTGCACAGGCGACCTCCTCTGCCCAGTCCAGCAGCTTCTCCTGCGAGAGATCACAGACGTTAATCACACACAATTCACACTTTCCTCTTTCTTTATCAGCTGGATCTACAATCTTAAGACAAAAAAAGACCTTTCTCCTATTAAAGGTTCACGAATAGCTCACTCATGTCATCAAAACCCATACGACTTGTTCATCTTAAAACACTTGTACTATCCTCTCATCCACTGGAGGTCACTTGTTTGTTTGTGGCTCACCGGTGAGGCGTCCACGTGACTCTCTGGCGTGGTCTGCCCCACACACTTGTACAGCCGTCTGCAGACGATGTTGTGGAGGATGGCTCGTGCCTCAGACAGCTCCGGCGCAGACGAGTACAGAATCTGCTCAAACACGTGATCTGAAACATCATCAGACAACCCCCGCTTCATCATGTTCATCTTTCAGCACAACAGAATCTGAGTGTTTACATGCAAACAAATAATCCGTTAGTAATGGGGTTGCTGGCTCAATCGGACTGAAAAGCCTTCATGTAAACACCTCGATCTGAATGAAGTTTGGACCGGACTGTAAGGGGTGGTTTACTCCTCTTCTAATACGGCCGAGAGCGCATGTAAACACTGAAACTGAAAGGACTGCGCCTGTGCAGTGATGCAGAAACACGACGCGTGGAACGAGCTGTTCTTCCCGCTGACTGAAGAGCTGTATACATGAGTGTCCTGCCATAAATCTACTTTAACTGTGTGATGAATATAAGCAGCACGGCCCAGCGGTTTATATGTAAAATCCATCTAGAAGTGGATGAATATTAACTCTTCCGTTTAAAACAAATAAAGAAACGGTGTAGGAGAGTGGTTTTGTGCAACTAGTGGGAAACTCTGTATTTGTGCAGCATGCACGTCAAAAAAAACCTGTTCTGATTTGAAGCTTGTGATATATAAACGCACATCAACCCGATCACGTTATTTAGCGTTCGTGTAAACACTACACTCAGATTCAATCAGAATGAATTCAGTCCGACTGAAACAGAAGTTCTGCATGTAAACAGAGCAATACGCTTTCTAATCCTAGAATAAAGGATCGTGATCATGTATCTCCACACAGCACAACACTAAACTCTGACACGTCAAGCGCTAAAGCAGCATGCATGATGAATGAGACAGTAAAGAGCGGGACATGCGTGATGTTAAAGAGTTATTAAATCGGTGAAAAGAACACAGCGCATCTCTCCCCAATTCACTTCAAATACACACTGAATTATGTCAAAATGCCATCATGTGGAGTACTGACATGCACACAGCCCATGTGTCTTGTTGAGAGGAAACCAGATGTGCATCAAATATATTATATCTTAAACAATCATCCCTCCGCTTCTCTTTGCTCTGATCATAGAGCGGGGAACTATGACGTCACTTCGTATGCGGACCGGCGGTTAGCTTGAAACTGGTTCCTCCACAAAAAGCCAACGGGATTTTTCCATCGAGCTTATTTTGTGCGTTAATCCAAAAGCCTGTGTTCTATCATAGTTCATGAAGCTTACATGTTTTGTCCATCAAGATAATATAACTGATGAATTTTGAAGCCCAAATAAAAGCACCAGAACTTAAAAAGCTAAACTTGGGCTATAAACGCCTTCAGCGTCACCACCTCCTTCAGCTCCCGACAACTTTCTCAAACTCATTAACGTTCAGTGAAGGATTTACTCTGTATATGAATTTTAATCCACGCTACATGAACCTTTTCATATAAACTGGAATAAATACAAAACTAGAGCCAAACTAAAACTGAAATGAGACATTAGTAATAAACAGAATAGTGAATAAATGAAATAATCATAACTAAAGGACATTTAAAGCACGTATTTCTGTACATTTCGAAATAAGGTGCATTAAAAGTCAATAAATCCTTGATTAATATGAATATTTGAATTAAAAACGTATCCCCGCATACTATTCAATAAAGTTCTAGTGCATTTAATCTATTAAACAACAGCAGAGTGAGCGAGTTTTTGGATATGGTAAGATTAAACTTATTTTAGTGAAAGAAGTATCATTTCAGCTCTCATTTTGTTAGGAAATGTACACAATGTTATTTTATCCGTGCTTCTAGGAAATCCTCAATCTATATGCTTTCTAACAGCATGTGGCCGCAAACATTTAATTTTAACGTGGCTTTAAGCAGTATGCATCATTAGTTTCACTTTCACCATGTAAAGCCGGTAAATGTGGTGTTTACATGTAATAATCACAATAGGAGTTTACTTTATGAGTCTCCGCATCAGTGAGCGAGAAACTCGAGCATCTTCCCTCCGAAGACGTGTGTCGCATTTCAGGGCGAAGCAAAAAAACATTGTCGAACAACAATATAAGATGCGGGAAACTATTCATTGGTTATTCTACAATTAATTGTACTATAAATTATACTACAACTGGAAAATACTGTATATTGATAAACTGAGCGTGATGACGTTGAACGTCTCCGACAGCGCCTGTAGTCCCATTTAGCAGCTTGTTAGCAACCATCTTTAAGAAACATAACCGCTTAAAAAAAATCACGAGTGTGGTGTAACTGGTGTGTTTTCTGTCGTAGAACTAAACGTGAAAGTATCTTGAGCCCGTGTGAACCACGGACCTTATTTAAGGGATTTAACCAAAATCCCATTCAAAACCCCACCGACTCCGAGACGACGGCAGTGATAAATACTCACTCGCTTCCGGGCTTTTACCTGCAGAGTCACATCATACTTCCACCACTCTATTTGATCTGTTTTTTTCATTTCTTTAAATTACATTATAGGGCTAAACATACCAACGGGGAATAAACTTGACTGTGAATAGCATTTTAATAAAAACTAAGTACAAGGATAGCAAACCGTGAAGTTGTGAGGATCAGCCAACAGATTAACAAATATACTAATTAGGGCTGTTGACAAAACATTAATTAATTTTGGAAAAAAAAATAACATCGCAGCTAGGCATTTAAGGCAGCCGGTGCCCAGACCTGTAGACTGATGCATTCTGGGTGCAGGTGTATGAGCCTAAAGCTCAAGACCAGCGCAAAACATGCCTCTGATGCAGCTGTGTCTTATATTTATATTACATATTTAAACTATCACACAACAAGAGTACTGTTTTATACCAAATATCTGCACAATTACAAATGTTACATTGAATTTATGCAACAGTTCAATAAAGTCACTAATATTGTGTTAATTTAGACAGAACTGTTGTGCCTTTCTGAGTAACACACAGCAGACGGTGTTTCGCTACTGAATGAATCGAGTTCATAAAGAGAGTCGACTGAATCACTCGGCTGAATGAATCGAGTTCATAAAGAGAGTTGACTGAATCACTCGGCTGAATGAATCGAGTTCATAAAGAGAGTTGACTGAATCACTCGGCTGAATGAATCGAGTTCATAAAGAGAGTCGACTGAATCACTCGGCTGAATGAATCGAGTTCATAAAGAGAGTTGACTGAATCACTCGGCTGAATGAATCGAGTTCATAAAGAGAGTCGACTGAATCACTCGGCTGAATGAATCGAGTTCATAAAGAGAGTCGACTGAATCACTCGGCTGAATGAATCGAGTTCATAAAGAGAGTTGACTGAATCACTCGGCTGAATGAATCGAGTTCATAAAGAGAGTCGACTGAATCACTCGGCTGAATGAATCGAGTTCATAAAGAGAGTCGACTGAATCACTCGGCTGAATGAATCGAGTTCATAAAGAGAGTCGACTGAATCACTCGGCTGAATGAATCGAGTTCATAAAGAGAGTTGACTGAATCACTCGGCTGAATGAATCGAGTTCATAAAGAGAGTTGACTGAATCACTCAGCTGAATGAATGAGGATTAAACCGTGACCTGAATCCACCTACTGGCAGTTTTAGAGTATCATTTCTTCAGATTTCAAAATCAGGTCTCTGTTAGCCTAACACAGTATAGCAAGGTTTTTTTTTTTTCTTTTAATAAATAAAAAGAAAAGTAGATAGAATAGAAAAAATAAATAAATAAATAATATATAATATATACATGTATGAGAGAGAGAGAGAGAGAGAGATGGAACACTACCGCTAGAGGGACGTCTTCAAAACAAGTCAAAAGAATAGAAACAGAATGAAGAATGCTAGTGTTTCTATAATCAATAAAACAAAACAAGTATTTAGAAGAGAAATAGAATAGAGTGTGCAAGTGTTGTCAAGCAGATAAAACCGAACTGGAGCAGAATGTCAGAGGTCATGTAACGGGAAGGTGAGGCACCTGTGAGTTTGGTGTAGGCCTCCATGTCTTCTATCGCTGAAGAGATGGTGAAGATCCTCCCGGAAGAGCCCTGGATCTGAATATGAGGATCAGCTTTCACAAAAGCCTCCGTTATCCTGATACCAAACAACCACGACAGAACACTTCAGTCACACCCAAGCTACCAACATCACAGCGTGTGGTTAAATGATGCGAATACACACATGGTCTCAATGATGTTGCCCACTTTGTGCTGATACGCCCGGCGATGGAGGCAGTTACGAGTGTGGAACATGTCATAGAGATTGCCAACTTCCTGCCAATAAAACAATTCAAAATAAACAATCAGAAGGGCTTTTATTACTGCTTCGACATTCTGACGGATGCAGAAACACTTCTGAACCTGATCACACCTGCTCACAAAGTAAGCGTACAGGTGAATCAACAGATCACAACATCAACTAAGATTTCATGACTGTCAACACAAATTAAAAAGACAGTCTTATGAAGGCAGCTAAGCAAGTCAAAGCAACCCGCGCTCCATCAGGTGACAGACAGAAAATATCCTCGAGAGCCAAACGATATTCTGCACTGAATCAATGAATACTGCTCCATGTACCTTGTCTCTGGTGCAGATGTGTTTCTTTCCTCTCACTTTACACACTCGCGCAAATTTGAGGAAGCGCTGGTAGTCGAAGTTGTTCTGAATGCCGAGGTGGTAACAATCCCTGTCCAAACAAACACATCCGCAGTCAGACGAACGCTGGAAACGCCATCATTAGCTCGGTGCAAACTGCATCTTACCTTGCGAAGTAGTCCCACTTATCCACGTCGATACCGTTTCTTTTGTTTGCTACGATCTCGTACAGGAACGATTTCTCCATCGGCCTGCCCTTATACGGCCACTGCAGGGAGTCGATGACAGACACTCATTAACACTGCTTGGAAAGCTCTCAGGAAGAGTACTCATGCACACAGCTGCTGTGGTTTCTGAAGCCATGACTCAGCGCTTGCATGTCTGTTTTGAAGCTGCACAGTACAGACACATGCAGTGTTAACTAGAACAAAACTCACAGGTTTGGAAAGGTGTGAGTGAGAAAATGAACCATGTGTGTAAAGGCTTTGTCACCTTATTTCCAACAATAGCAGTTAATATTAGGGCTGGGTATGGATTCAGATGTCCTGATTCGATTCTCGATTTTTTTTATTGCATTCAGTGAATATGGTTTTAATACAAATGTTATTAATATTTCTAAAAAATTAACCGTAAACATCAGTTCACAAATGGCTAATTAATAAAAAGAAAATTAAGAGACAAAGACCTGTATTTTAAACCTATTCTTTTTTTCGTATAGGGTCCTATTTTTTTTTTTACAATAACAGGGCCTTATAAAATGTTTTTCTTAATTTTTCTAGTAATCAACTGAAGGCATAAAACATTAATTTCATTTATCCTAATCAAATGAAAATTAAACCCTTTTTTTTTTTTTTTTTGGCAAAGTGCTGCACAACAGAGGTCTACTGTTAAAAAGAAAACAACAGAACTGTAACAGGATTGCGATTTATTCCTTAAAATAAAGTTTTATTAATATTTAGTAGTTGTAGTATTGTTGTTACATTGAGTCTTAAGACTGCTAAATAATAATATTTCTGACAGTTTCTACACGTTAAACTAAACTTTCATTTTGACGGGTTGCCGTGAGGTACTTGTAGCTGCTGTGTATGTGATATGACGGTAGTTTTCTCAAATTAAACGGTAAAATGCTAATGAAGTGACTCTCAGAGCAGCTGGAGATGATATGTGTGTGTTTTATCGTCATATAGTGAGACGACAGACTCTGAAACACCGCGAGCGTCGTCTGCGCTTTAGTAAACGAACAAAGCGGTGCGTCGCACCACGTCAACAGTGTCTCCGCCATGATAAGCTCTGAATGAGCGACAGGCTTTCTGTTGTAACGTCGCGCAAGAGGGTGACATCTAGTGGAGAAGACTAATGAGAAGATTCACATTCATCAGATCTTGTGTTAAATATTTGCTGAAATAAATTCTGGAAAAAATAGATTCGCGGCTTTTGAGAATCGATATCGATTCAACATCATTTAAATAATTTAAAAAAAACAACATTTAACAATTTTAATTTTTTTTTTGCCCAGCCCTAGTTAATATAGTTTTAATGGAAACAGTGTGTTGGGAAAGTTACCAAATAACACTGAAATTGTATCAAAGTTATAGCCAGAATTGTTTTTGAACAGCAACATCGGAGCTCTGCAAAAACGCGAGTGCTGTTGATGTCGTAACATGTACACGAGGCGGCAGCTGATAACACACCGATCGGTCCAAGACGCAGTCGTCCGGCGGCCCGGCGATCTGCTCCTTAATGAATATCAGGTCGTCAGGAAGAGTCAGCCCGTGGTGCACCATGACCTCCTCCAGACCGTTGACCTTCACCAGGTGATCAAACATCTGAACCGAGGCCATCTCGTGCTGCGGGGAACATCACAACATCTGGTCAGCTCTTAGACCCCTGAGGACCGAGAACGGTGCACAAACTAACACGACTAGAGGAACGCAGTCATGCATGGGCTCACCTTCCATTTCTGACCAGGTCGAACTTTAGGGATGAACATGCCATCAAACATGTGAGAAAACGGCCCGTGACCTGAACAAAAGACAAGATGCTATTAAGGAATGAAGATGCAAACCCATGACAGCCATTAGTGGTTATAACTTGGGAAATCTGATCCGCCCATTTGAACCCGAGAAATGTCCAGGCACTGGCCTTGTTCCTGGTTTGTGCTCAAATTTTGTAAATTAGGCCCAAATTACAAAGAAGGTGAGATGTGTGAGAAGTCTTCGGCCTTAGAGGATTAAAATGTTGTTTTGAGTCGATGGTTCATCCTTTGATTGTAGCGAGCGTGAGTGTGGATGTGCTGTCAGGGAGGAACGTGTGCGTCACTCACCCAAGTCATGGCACAGGCCTGCGATCTGCACACACAGCACGTCCCGCTTCGTTATGAGGAGCTCCGGCTGCCTTTCATTGAGAGCCTGGACCAGACATCCGGCCAGATAGCCCACCCTGCACCACACAAACACAAACTGCCCCCTCAACTGACCGCAGGTGACTGAAACACTGCACAAGAGTCATCAGGGCCCGATGATTTCCACGAGGAATCCGGTCATAACAATGGAATTTACAGTATAATGCAGAACGTCACAGAATTTGGGATGAATACATCAAAAGTAGGTCTACACTTAAACCAATACATGATATGTAGTAGTGTCTGTTCATGTTAAAGGCACAAAAATACTACTTGAATATGAATCCTGCATTGCGTGTCTCTGTGTGAATGAATGGCGCTGACATGCGGTTTTGTTTACTACACACACACACACACGCTGTGCTTTCAGCCTGTGCGGCCTTAATATACGAGTACATTAACTTAGGGAGGCCATATGTGCCATTTATACGGGACACGTCCGGGCCAGGATTATTAAATTGCCTAAAACATCCAAGTAGTTTGACCAATAATAATCAACCAATCGTGGCGCGTGAGAAGATGGGATCTACAGAGAACGATTAAAGCGATGCAAGTAGGAACACGTTAGGTGTGTGTTTGTTCACCGATCGCTGTATAACACCAAAGCACTGCGACAGGGATTCAAGCCTCTGCTCTGCTCTCAATGTCATACAACCACAAATCTGCACAGTGCAAACAGCCAAACCTGGATATTTTAGACAGCAAGGACGCGTCCCGTAAAAATGGCCTGTACGGTCACCCTAACATTAACCTCTAGAGCTGCTCTGAGTCACTTCATGAGCATCTGACCGCTTCTTTTGAGAAAAACTATCATCATATACACAAAGAGAAACTTAAAGGTCTACACAGCAACTCATCAAAATAAAAGTTTGACTATAAGAAACGGTGACAGATATATTACTTAATGTAGGCGTGATGATAGTTATTAAAATGTTATTTTATAAGGAACATTTACCAGAATTTATCAGAAAAATGTAAATACACAGCATTTATGAAAATAAATAAAATAATAAACTATATATATTTCTAATAAAATCAGTTAATCAGAGAAAATGTCAAAAGCCATTACAATGGAAAACAATGTTCAAAATAAAAGTGAATTTGAAAAAAAAAAAAAAAAGTATCTCATAGGGTATTAAAAGGTCACTTTTTTTGGTAACTTTTAAATAAATTGCTGTTAAATTGTCTAATGAATTAAAATCATGAAACTTACACAATTTTTGATTAACATTTTTTATAACTTAAAACGGAGTCTAGAAAAATTTAAATGGAATCTGGAAAAGAAAAAAAATGTAATTTGGGAAAGCATGAGACGGATGTCATAGGGCCCTAACTGATGGATGTGCTGCGTGTGATGTGTGTGCAGCCACGCACCCGACGGAGTGCTCGAAGCGGTTGTGGGACGCCCCGGGGAACACCAGGTAGGTTCCTCCCAGCTGCTTGATGTGGCGCAGCCGCTGGAACTGAGGCGTGTCTATGAAGCGCAGCAGCAGCGGGTGCAGCTCGATGTGGCCGTGGATGGGGTCGTTGAACACCTGCGCACACACACACACACATCAGCTCTGCCGCAGCAGCACACACACACACGCAGCAGACAGCGTCCCGTACCTTCATGGACTCCTCCGAGACCTGCCAGAGCTTCTGAAGACAGTGCAGGACCTGCAGGCGCGACCCCAGAGGCCTGAGCGAGCAAACACACAATTAGTGCCATTAACTGCAAACAGCGAGAGAGAGAGAGAGCGCGAGAGCGAGAGAGAGAGAGAGAGAGAGCGAGAGAGAGAGAGCGAGAGAGAGCGAGAGAGAGAGAGAGCGAGAGAGCGAGAGAGAGAGAGTCCTGGAGTTTTAAATAGCTCCTTTCAGGGGACATCAATTAGCCTGTTGATTACAGGTGAGCTACTGAGTAACTGCAACAAAACACAAGTTACAACACTCCCACCCTTAAAATGTTGCTATAGGACAACCTAATGCAACACTAACATGTATAAGATAAACAGACAAGACCTTGATAACGTATCTGCCAACACATGATCCTTTCCACGAATGTGGCAGAATTTAAGACCATTATCTTACAAAAATAAACTCCCTCACATTAACTGCTGGTTAGAATCTCATACAACCTTCCGGTCAGTGAGGTACGGCCCACTATATCGAGCCTGTAACACAAAACCAGATACAGATAAACCGCACAAGCACTTGCTCTCCTGGACAGCACATACACTGCTTAGCCTTTCAATCAAAGCAACACTTCATCATCTCCGGAGTTGATTTGAAAGACTCTTTGGCCAATTCACAAACCCTACCAAACCTAAAATGAAAACAATACGGTCCAAAAGGTTAATAGGTGTAACATGTTCAGGAGCCAACCATTTCTCCAAATAGGATGTAGTGGAGCTACGGGAAGAAACTGGTTAGGTTTACTTATCACCCGAAAAACATGAGCTGTGTGAATAAACTGGCTTGGTTTACCTGTCGCCTGACAAACATGACATGATCTGCAATACTGAGCCACATCTGACCTCACCCCAGGCCAGAAAAAGTGCCTTAACTCACGATCCAAAGTGTTCCTGATACCCAAGTGGCCAGATAGACAATGATCATGAACAAGAGACAAAATATCGGATCGATAAACTTCTGGTACCACTACTTGAAACACACTACTCCAATCATCCTGACTTGACATTTTTGGATCTGTCCACTTCCTCATCAAAACCCCATCACTAATAAAATAACCAGAAGCTACATTTGATAATGTTTCATCTGGTAACACATCTTCAAACATACGTGCCAAGGTGGGATCTTGCTTTTGCTCAAGTATTAGCTGTTCTCGAGATGGAAACATCTTTCCAAACCCGGTGAAGTTCACATCACCTTGGGCCATAAAAGTATCAAAAAGTGGAATCTCTGATTGATTTGAAGGAGGCTTGCCTTCAACATTCCTCTTAGCTGACATGCACGAGTCATAACACAAACAGAGAATGTGTCTGGATGTGCCAACTCAAGCTCATCTGGGCTGTCGGGTTTACAGGGAGTGGAAGTTACTTCAGGAACAACTTTACTCTACCACCAGCCAAATCCTTCCCCAGAATAAAGGACACCCCGTCTATAGGTATATGGGAACAAAGTGCAACTTCAACATTACCAGAAACTAGATCAGGTTGTAGATGAATGTTATGTAAAGGCAAAGACAAAAATCCTCCACCAAATCCTTTAACAATTACCTCTGAACCTTGTGCCGATTTTTCATTAAGAGACAATACATCCTGAAGAACCACAGATTGAAAAGCTCCAGTATCTCTCCAAATCTTAATAGCTTGTCTATGTTCGGGATCAGAGGACAAACATACAAAACCATCCATCAAAAATGATGAGCTTATATATAATAACTCTTCCTTCTTGCATTCCACTTTCTCAGATGGAACAATTGCAAGTGAAGATGACAAAGGTAGACTTAACACTGGAGAACTTACAAACGCTACAGTTTTTGTGAATTTCTGCTTCCTACTTAGAACAGGACAGTCTGCAATAAGATGACCTGGTCTCTTACAGTAAAAACAGGCCCTCTCTGAAGTTGAACCATCACTAGCCATTTTCTCATCATAAGATGAATCAGGAAACTATTGTTCTGGTCCTTACTCTGAGACTCTACCTGTTTGTCACCAAAGTTTACCTTATGAGTCAAGACAAACTCATCTGCCAAAATAGCAGCTTGCTCTAAAGTTACTGCCTTCTGCTCATTCAAATAAACACACAACTTCAGGCAGACAGTCCTTAAATTCTTCAAGCAAAATAAGTTGTCTAAGTTGCTCCTTATTTACCACCCTCTGAGATGTACACCACCGATCAAACAGACTCTCCTTCTGCTTTGCAAACTCAACATAAGTGTGATGCACAAGTTTAACAACTTCTAAAGCGCTGGCGGTAAGCTTCAGGAACGAGCTCATATGCTTTCAGTATAGCTGCTTTAACCTCATCATAATCAGTGCTCCTCTCAAGACTCAAAGCAGAGTAAGCTTCCTGGGCTTTACCTACCAAAACACTCTGTAAGAGCAAAGTCCACACATTTTTGGGCCACTTAGATGTGGTTGCCACACGTTCAAAGTGAGAAAAATATTTCTCAGAAAAAGGAGGCACTAACCTAATGTGGCTACCAACATCAAACAAAGGAACATCACCTCTAGGAGTTGATCTTTCAGAAGCCACTCAACTCAAACTCCTTAAGAAACCGTTCATGTTCAAGATACATTTGTTTCTCTTTAAACTGCCGTTCCCTCTCCCCAGCCTCCAGCTGTTTCTCCTGTAAAGCTAGCTCCCTAAGCCTCAATTGCATTGCAGCTTCAGACAAAGGAGTAACCATAGGTTGGAAGGAAACTGGCTTAACTTTCAAAACACCATTATCAATCAACACATTTCTAATGATGTCCTTTATACTATCCTTTAAACGCTTTTCACTACTAGTAATGGTGATATCATAATGAGAAGCTAATTGCAAGAGTTGATCTTTTGTAAAAAGCTCAAGCAACTCATCTGAAGGTTCCTTCAGGAAATCCTCTAAAGAAGCCATTACTAAACTGAACTCTAAACTAAACTGCTAACAAAAGCACGAAACACAAAGAGTCCTTTCACTACATGCACAAATGCACAGTTAACACCACAGGTCCACAGTAGTACAAAACTACAAAAACACGAAGCAGCAAATTAACTCTCACACAATAACTTTAAACCCGAAAGTAGAACTAAATGACCCAGTAAACTACAAAATGTTACTCCTCCCAAACAAGCAACAGCTCTTTAATGCCACTAATTACTCAAACCTTATACTGGGAATTAGTCTACACTAAAGTCCACAAAGGAACATCACACAAAAGCTGCTAGCACACTAAAGTTAGGATCATGGACCAAACAAACACGAGCAGCAGAACTTTTAACTCACCTAACTTGCTCTTCCTCTTACTCCCTACAAAAAAAGTGAGCATGGTTGCTGAGCCTAACATAGTACAAAATACATGAGAAACACCCGGATACCTGCCTAACATTTCCTGATCCCTATCTATCTTCTGAGGTGTACCGGGCACAAGACGACTTCAAAAGCACAAAAACAACAACTGTAGACCATATAATCAATGATCAAACAGTTGTGAATTGCTTACCCCGACAGAGAACAAGTCTCCACCCAGAATAACCTCGAAAACAAAAAAGGCAAAATAACAAAAGAGTGAACCGAAGGAAGAATCCAATGTTCAACCCAGCTGGAACACTCACCCCATCTAACCGGGGAAACTCACAAAAATACTCCAACCATACTCGCCAAAACAGTCCCAAAGTATCAAAAAAAAGAGAAACGGTCGAGCCCCCATTGTGTTACAACCCTGGCTCTGGGGAAGCAACATCAAGGACACAAAACAGGTTTACCAAATAAAATAAGGTTTATTAAATAACAAGAGAAAAGAAGAAGGGACTGTCACAAAACAAGCCCAGCTACTGCCAAGCTGGCTGCAGAGAGAGAGAGAGAGAGAGCGAGAGAGAGAGAGAGAGAGAGAGAGAGAGAGAGAGAGAGAGAGAGAGAGAGAGAGAGAGAGAGAGAGAGAGATAGAGATAGAGATAGAGAGAGAGAGAGAGAGAAACTCAGAAGCACGCTGACGAGATACAGACTCAGCGGACACAAGCTGATGATAGAGACGAGACACAGAAAAACATGGCTGCCCCCGGAGCAGAGACTGTGTTCACACTGTGATCTGAATCAGATGGAAACAGAGCTGAGAGAGAGAGAGAGAGAGAGAGAGAGAGAGAGAGAGAGAGAGAGAGAGAGAGAGAGAGTGAGAGAGTGAGAGAGCGAGAGAGCGAGAGAGCGAGAGAGAGAGAGTCCTGGAGTTTTAAATAGCTCCTTTCAGGGGACATCAATTAGCCTGTTGATTACAGGTGAGCTACTGAGTAACTGCAACAAAACACAAGTTACAACACTCCCACATAACACCGTGTTCACAGAATGTCTGCTTCCTGGTGTTTGTTAATTACTGTAATGAGGTAACACTTACCAGATGCCCATCTTCTCCAGAAGTGCTTCGGTGAGGTACGGCAGCCCTGACCCTGTTATGCCATGTTCTAAAAATGTAAAAATAAAACGAATCAAATGTAGAAAAACACCTTTGTTAAAGGCCATGCACCGATTGTGATCGTTAGGTTTCCATCATGAAAACGTTCTAAAAACTTCAAACTACTTTATCAAACTCCTCCTACACCATTGGTCTGATTTTCTCCAAATTTTGCTTTTGAAATTTGGCAAAAAGTTCTGGATTTCCGTCTTGATGTGCTGCATCAGTGAAACAAACTCTGTCTGAGGCGGTCTCTCTGCACAGCTTTGGCACACTGCCCTATTTTAACGATCTAAGCGCACGGCGCAGGTGCACTTAGGACGTGTCCGAATCCACTTTTGTTAGTTTAATGATGGGAAAAACACTTGCACCCGGCACATGGTGTAAAAGCGTTGTCCCTATTCTCTAAATGAGTAATAGGTGTGTTTTGGGCATAACGTGCAATAAACCAATCAGAGTCATCTCCAGTCCCTTTAAGAGCCAGCTGTGCTCGCGTCATGACGGATCCGCTATTTACACGGCAAGCGCAGAGACTGAACGCGTCTCCAGAGAGTAACGGAGCAGATAGGCAGCCTGGTTCTGATGCATGCGATGACCATCCTATGACATTTTCATATTCATGTAGTAGGGACGTAACGATTCACTCAACTCACGATTCGATTCGCAAGTCTTTTTAACAAAATGAGATTCAAGACAAATTATAAACTAAATGTGTCCTTTTATTATTGTATGGACAAAATGCTGCACGTTTCTTTGTGAAATTGAAATATAACACTATGATAATATACTACTTTAGCTCATTGCTCTTTTGTTGGTTTGATTGCTTCTATTGTCCCTCTCCAAACATGATGGAAGACTGAACCGTCACGCATGCAGAGTTTGCACGGCACGGCTCGGTCACTGAGGATACTTGTTTCTCTGAACGCGTATAAGACGTGTGTGTTGTAGTTTGCATCAGTTTAAGCTTTGAAAGCATGGCTATGAATGTATTTGGAGGGAACGCTGTGATCTTGTTTCATCCAGAGGTCCTGAGGAATTGTTATGGCGGTCACAGGCCAAAACCTTAGAGATCAGTCTGTTGGTGGGTGAAGGGCAGAAACTGCATTTGACCAGTGAGAAGTCCTGTCCTCTGTACCAGAGGTCTTCTTCTTGCCCTCTAAGAGGCGTCTGGCTGTCGTCCTGGCATCTTTATCTGATGGCGTTGGACAGTTTGCTTATGTTAGTCCACCCAGATCCAATCAAAACGTAGAAACCTTTGTCCACTGTGGTGGTCAGAGAGGGGCCCTGGAACGTGCCGTCCACTACAGTGTTCACGTGCGTCCGAGTAGAGCGGAACGTCGTCTGGGGAACTTTGGAAATATTCCAAGTTTGAAACTTACCAGGAATTTATGGGAATTTTGGGGAAATGTATAAAAATGTATCATATACAAACATAAATATAAACTTTCTTGTTTTGCTTTTTTGACCATAGCCTCACATGCATGGAAACTAATACACATTTTAAAAATGGGGCTGTGATGCTTTTTCTGGATTTATTGATGAATAAAGACTTATGAACAGTTTATTCAAAATGGAAATATTTTCTAACAATATAAGTCTTTGCTACTACTTTTTAATTAATTTAACATCCTTGTTGAATAAAAGTATTAATTTATTTCAAAAAAAGAGAAAAGATACTGACCCCAAACTTTTGAATGGTAGTGTATTGTTAAAAAAAGGATTTCTATTTTAAATAAATGTGTTTTTTTTAAAACTCTTTATTCATCAAAGAATCCTGAAAAAAGAATCACAGGTAATAATAATAATAATAATAGCGAGCCAACCATCAGCCCATTAGCATGAATTTCTTATTCTTGTTAATATAAAAGCTGCAAATAAACAGCAGACTCGGATGCATCTTGTACGGTCAAACGCACACAATGGTGTTAAAATAAATAAATAATTATATTAAATAATAAACTATGAGAATGGGTCAGACTCACCAAGCACGCGACATGTGCGTTTCATCTGAGGATAATAGCTATACATTATAATATATAATGACGAAAAACAACCGATGAACGTGTGGTTCATGCAAACGCCGGACCTCGTCCCCGCGGCGGGTTCACTCACATCAGCATGAATCAGGAGGACAGCTCTCGAGAGGAGCGCGAACAACACACTAACACCATTATCAGTGAATCAAACCCAATGTCTTTTTGAAGTAAAGAACAAATAATGCTCCACAGTGTAGTTGTTGTTGTCTGACAGTTGAAGTGGACCCCGGGTCAGGCTCACTTAAATGGTTTATTTATTTGTTTGCTTAAACGGTTTATTTGTGTAAAATGGTCTTTTGTGTTATCCAGCACACACGCAAAGCTGGTTGATTGCGCAACTGCAATAAAGTAATAGGCTAGTTAACGATTACTCGTTTACAGGATACGTAATGTATTGTATATCATTTATACGCTTAAGCTATAGTTTGACAGAATGTTGTAATTCAACACGCCACGGGAAGCCAATCGAACTTCACATTTTCTGATATTGATATTGTTTATCTCTTACTCCTTAACAGTTCATCAGGCTCTTAATGACTGAATCTATGCCGTCATTAATATCTGAAGGTTTGTCCAGCATTAAAACCCACTGGCCCTCGATTCAGACGTGTGCTTGCTCTGATGAAAAAGTACCATAGTTCTTAACGGTAGCATTTGTTATAATAAGCCTAGCCTCTTAATCATACCAGGCCAATAATGACTTTATGAATCTATATTGCATTTGTTATGAGAAACAACAGCCTTTACAAACAATAGCTACAACATGCCACAGTTTAATATAAATCTACTACCTTAACAGATTATATATTAGAAATTCTACAAGTTAGACTAAATTTACCACAATAAACGAGCCTAGAGTAAAACGTGATAAATTACAGTAAAGGTGGTCCTGTTAGTGCAAGATTATGTTTTCTCCTCTTTTCATCGGTCTTTATAGATAATGTTGGACTTTCTCCAAAGCATTTTAAAGTGTCAGTTTCTCAACAGAACTGATTCAGATCCGACAGTGACCAGGTGTAGACCCGTCTCTCCTCTCCACGACAGAAACAGAACACTTTCAACAAAACAAAAAGATTTAACCTTAATAATCCGCAGAAGCCTAATTTCAGGTTATTTATATGATAATGTTAAAATCGTTTAGTTCAGACTGAGTGAAACCAGCCACAAAGCAATCTGTGAGCCAGCTGCTGATTTTATTCAGATGTATGATATTAAATTAGACTACTAGTTAAATATAAACTTTTTAATGCTACTTTTAAATGCTTTTTCAATATTGATATAATTGTGACGTCTAGCGAAGAAGGATTATATCTTACAAAAATAGCCGGTTTTATTATATTCCCTGACAGTGGCTGTTTTTTTTCTTTCATGAATACATATAATAAAAATAAAAATCACAAACTGTTTCTTTGGATTTATTTCAGTGACGGTCAGATCACGTGGGGAGGGACCACTCCTGACCCTGGACGCGTCGCCGCGTGTCGTCCGTCTGCGGCCCGCTGCTGTGTATCTCAGGTGAGCCGCTGCTCTGCGGGACCTGGACAGGTGTAAATACAGTCACGAGCGAGTGTTTCTGACCGTACCTGTGAAAGTCTGCGTCCACTGCTGCAGTCCCTCTCTGCGCAGAAACGCGCCGGTCTCCGCGACGCCCCAGCGCTTGTACTCCGCGTCGATGAGCTGCCTCTCCGGGGGAACACAGTCGTCTTCTCGCGGCCGTTTGATGGCTCTGTCCATTATTAAACACTCCTAGAGACGGACACACGGCGCTGTCGCTCGGAAAGCCGGCCGTTCGCGCTTTTCTAAGTTCGACAGTTCGCGCCGCCTGTCGGGGTGGAGCGCCAGAGGGCGGGGCTTACTGACGCATGAGGGCGTGGCCATGACGCAGCAAGACCCGTCTGAAGGGTGCTCGCTGCAGAGACAAATTAGTTTCATTATTATTATTTTTTTCGTGGACACATCAAATACTTTGAGTTTTGCAAAGAAAAACCCGTTTTGAAATTATGAAAATCGTTCCAAACCTGTTTCTCTCTTCTTTCTACACAAAAGAAGATATTCTGAAGAATGTGGGTAACCGGTCTCCCCGCTGACACAGGCCTATATTATACACGATATGCATTATATATTACTGTATACGGACCATGGTATTTTTTCCACACTATAGAAGTCAATGGAGACCAGGCTGGTTGTATAAATTGTGTTGATATAAAACAACTACCAACAATAAAACAAACAAAACCATGTATTGTTAGTCATTTTATGCTGTTATGGTGCATTGGCAACAAAATAAGAACAATAAATAAATCATACATTGAAAAATCATACGTTTATTTCAACCATGTTCCAGTGCTTTGACCGTTATTTCACAGGTGAGGATTGTACATGAATTATGATGTAAAATCATCACATTAAATTAATCAGAAGAAAGGAAGAAACCTCTCTGATACATATTAAGGCCGTGACACATAAAGCCAATGGTACTTTAGCATCTGCAAAAATAATACATTTGAGAAACTTAGAGATGATTGTAGCATATGCTAATGCTAACTGAGGATGAAGAAATTATGACACAGTTAACAACAACAATACAAATACAGTTTAGTAAAACATTATTTTGATGGAAATTTTTTGTCCATGTTTTAAACTCTGTACTTGACTAATAGAAATAATAGGAATTATAACACGTTAATCTGAGAGCAGGTTAGGGAAGAAGGACAGAAGTGTGCGGCTCCGAGAGAGACCGAGACGATGGAAACATGTTATCTGAGACTCTCGGGTCATGTGTTTCTGTCTCAGCACAAGATTCAGACATGTTGCCCTCGTTTCAACACTCATCTACAAACGCTGTGAGAAACTCCTGCAGGCCTGGGAAGAGTCGAGGAGTCCGATAACACGCTTCCAATTAAAAATATTTACATGCGACAGGTGGGCATATTATGGGATGTTAAGGAGGACCAATGCGGATGAAGGTGAATCTGAATGTGTTATCTGTTCCTTGGATTACCCAAACCACTTTCAAAGCCTTTGTTCAACGATAAATGAATAAGTTTGATTCTATTGAAGGAATACTCTGCTTTGCTTAGAACTCACGCTGTAGCTCTCTGAAGTGTGTTTTGGTTGTAAGAGAGACTACTCTGGATCGCAACTGCAGACCGATTCATTTGATGTGATCAGTTTACAGTGTGGCCGGACTTAAATCGTACAGGTGACTTTCATACGGTACACTGTACTCATCACGCCACAAACGTTCAGAGTTACAGGCACTTTCACACTGACGGTCATTACTGCTACTTGTGCAAAGCGCTTGTGATGAACTTTTAAGTACTCCTCCTGGGGGATTCATGGCCAACATTATCAACATGTATCAAATATGAGCTGTATGTTTGGTCGTGGACTTGGTTTTTGTGGGTTGCGATCAGAGCGGCATCAGCACTTACAACAGACTATGAAATGATCCTTTTATATTTGCAAGAACTGCATTAAGCCGCCAGTGCAGTTTTACAGTATTTCTTCTTTGGTACCAAACTCAAGAATGCATTGATAATTCCAATAATTGTTAACGATTACTGACAACGCTTAACAACACATGCTCTCAACGTCAAAGAAAAGCTAACATCCTCATATGTATGTCCTGCTATTCAAAGTCAACTGAAGAAAAGCATCCAGTTCCCCAGCAAACCGGTCTCCTCCTCTGAAGTTTAACTATTTGCACATTTCACAGGCTATTCCACAGCTTTCGACCTGTTTCAGGCCCAGAAGAAATGATCATGAAGATGATTATTACTATGTTAGGGCCGGCTGATTTAGCCAACAAGTGGCCAGCGACACGCGAATACAAATTACCTTCAGCGTGTCTTACTTCAACTTCAATCTGCAAGTGACCGGACCGACAGAACGTTTCTGAACGCAAGCGTGGACTGAGGATTGAGCAGATGGCGCTCTGTGCTGCTTCAGCACACGGAGAGGTTTATCACCACAAACCCATCTGAACATTCAGTTCAGCACATGTCCTCAGTCAAGTGTTATAGATTACATCAGCAGCACCATGACCTGAAGGCCAGCACTGAGAAAAATAACATACACACTCTTCATTCAGTTTATTGCTTTGAAACTAGAAAACTACAAACCATTATATAAATTGAACAATGTGTAATGATTTACTTATACTTTAAAAGATGTTATAATTGTATTATTTTATTAAATAAAAATAAAAAAATACATTAAATACTATATATATTTCTTGCAGCTGAAGAATAGACCGTTACCGTGTGAGCAGAAGATCAGGAATGACTGAGCACTCGCATGACTTCCCTTCCTGAGATCCTCACGTGAGAAGTGCAGAAAGCCCCTGCTTTTCAGCTTTATGTTGTCATGACGACGGTCAGTAACTCGACACGTTCAGTGGAAGTGGTCCAAACTACAGTCTGATGTTAACCTGCATGTCCAGGTCTTACGGGAAGCCGTGTAGGGCGCAGATGCATCCTCCTCTAGGAGTTCTGCGGGTAGCTGTCGTACATCTCTCTGAGGTGCAGGATCAGCTGCGCCGTGTTGTGTCCGGTCAGCGCAGACACAGGGATGACCGTCTGATGGACGCGGCTCCTCAGAGCCTCCAGGTTCCCCCTGGCCTCCGGCAGGTCCATCTTGTTGGCCACAATGGCACGAGGTCTGTGGGACAGCTGAGGTTTGTACTGGTCCAGCTCGAAGCACAGCTGCTGGAACTGCTCCCAGGGCTCGGCGGAAGACATGTCCAACACGAACAGCAGCAGCCGACAGCGCTCGATGTGCCTGAGGAAAGACACGCCGAGCCCGCGGTTCAGATGAGCGCCGGGAATCAGCCCGGGAATATCAGCCACTGCCATCGAACGGGAGAGAGAGAGAACCAGCGCTTTAACGGCTGACGAGTCAGTGCTTCATCAGTTCTCTTACCATGACCGAGCACTGAACACACACACACACACACACCTGCCAGCTGCTGGTGGTCTCTGTACGTGACGATGCCCACGTGAGGCTTGAGCGTGGTGAAGGGGTACGCCGCCACAGCCGGACGCGCATTCGAGATCACACGCAACAGAGAAGACTTGCCTGCATTCGGAAAACCAACCTGCTCACAAACCAGACACAACTTCAGTCCACAGTCAGACAAAAAACACACATAATAATCCTGAAACAAGAATCTCAAATCATTTCCCATCAGAAAGATCAAGCATCTTTCCATATACAAAACAGATAGACACGTTGCTTCAAGTTTTTGCAACTGATTATGGAAGCAAACAGTAATTTTCTTATTACATATACACACTAAGGAAGACATTATGAAGAATGCTGGTAATCAAACAGTTGTTGGCCACCATTGACTTTCATATTAGGGGAAAAATACTGTGGAAGTCAATGGTGACCAACAGCATTCTTCATAATATCTTCTTTTGAGGTCAACATAAGAGAGAAATGTACACAGGTTTGGAGCGACACAAGGGTGAGTGAATGATGAGAACATTATATGAATATATATGAATACATATGAATGTGTTTACCTGTATGTCACTACCAACATCATTAGCGCCACGTGCAAATTTAGCTATTATTTTGTCATAGAGCTGGGCGATATGGGCAAAAAAAAATATCACAATAAAATTTTTCATATCAGTCGATATCGATAATTATCACAATGAATTTCAAATCTTTATTTCTCTAAAGTTTAAAAGCAGCTCCTAAGTGAAAGTTGTAGAAACCAGATGGTTAATTGTGGTTTTAAACTGCTCTTTATGGTCAGAACATGACAAACACTTCACGTTTTTGAATTCTTTATACTTTTGCTGTCATTTTTCATTAACAAAATAAATCTTAATTGATAGTGTTCACGTGACGTCACACAGGAACGCCACCTGGAGGGCAAAACCAAGCTTTGCTCCACTGAACGCCAGTCATTTTTACACAGATTGCATCAAGTAATAATGTAGTAAAACACAGATATTAAAAGGTGAAATTCCGTAAACACCTTATTGATTATGTATATTTTGTACAGGCAAGAAGATGAACCAAGAATTTAAACACAATGTGCAAAGTTGCACGTTAAATGGTTTGCCAAAGAAAACTATTAGAAGGAAAACACTGAAGCATTAAGCGGATTGCGTTCATATTCCAGCCTCATCTGCTTGCCTATGTAAACATTAATATAGAGAATATTACTCTTTTAAATATATTACCTGCACTTAAGTGTTTTTACAACGTTTTGTCTCACTGTTTAATGATTGAAATATTGTGCGGGTGCTTAATATGAATTACAAATGGCCAAAGCTTGCATTGTGTTCACATACCTTTGTTTTATTCTTTTGAGAGGTGATCTAAATATTTGCGGCAGAGAAACAGAAGGAAAACTGAAAGGCTTGTCCTGCAGTTCTATGGATGTTTTGCCCTCCAGGTCTTCGAGCCGGTCGCGTGACTGAAAACTATGAATTGAAAAATGCTGTGTCGGAATATGACCCTGCGTGACCACGCTCTGAATCAGGTGTGAAATCAGTCCAACAGAGTGGCGAGACGTCACGGTGACGTAGAGACTTTAAAAACACATGCGGTGGATGCAGCGGCAGCTTCTGTTGTTCAGTAAGTGCTCTGCGAGTGTTTGTCCTATTTACTGTTATATGTCTCTTGCTTAAAGTCATTAAGGCTAAGAAAGTGGTAGACAAGCAGGCATTCAGGCTTCACTACGGGTGGGGATACGCACAGTGTGTGTGTTGTTTGTTTGGAGCAGAGCACACACAGTCAGCTCTCGAGGGAGCTTTCGCTGCAGGCGCTCCGCTCCCGCAGGGCGCTCTTTGAGCGGCGGCTTCCGTCGTGGGGTACACAGATGGATCTGGTGGAGGGGATGGAGACGGGTCTTCCCCATTCTTCTCCCTCGTCCACCAGATCCAGGGAGAGGGCTCGACCCATCTTTCTCCGAGGAGGCTGATGTGGAGAGCGCCGAACCAGACGAGACTGTGGATTCTGCACACCAGTCCGTCCAGTACGAGGAGCTTCTGGAGGTAGTGACTTGCAGGCTATCTGTCTCCCGGCACTGCATCGTACCTCAAGGCCCCGGCATGCCCTGCAAGCCTCTTCAAACCTCTTCGACTATGATGGGCAAAGCGTACTCAACAGCAGGTCAGGCTGGTGCTTGTCTGCACACTACGGCAGTGTTGCAGGCTTATCAAGCTAACCTGCTTAAGGAGCTTGATGAGGGTGAGGCAGTGCAAGCCGACGACATCAAAGATCTGCGTCGGTCACTCGCTGTCAAACTGTTTCAGAGACTGTTGTTCCACCGCATGTGTTTTTAAAGCTTCCTGGTCTCTACGTCACCGTGACGTCTCGCCACTCTATTGGACTGATTTCACACGTGATTCAGAGCGTGGTCACGCAGGGGCGTTTTGGCGCAGCGTCTCGTTCCCTCGGGGAACCATGGTTACATACGTAACCTAGAGACATTCTGATGAGTGAAAAATCATAAAACAGGTTTGTATTGAACGGCTTAGATGACGTGCATCTTCAGCAGTGCAGGCTGCAATAATAATATTACATTTTTTGTCTCGTAGAAAAGCACATTTGACAGTAGCTTGACTTGTATCAAAAACAGTAACATCTGTAAAAATTGTAACAACCTCATTTTTATATGGTGAAATGTAATTATTCTGACTGTTTGAGGTTCGTTAAAATTAACCATTGGTCTTCCAAGTTCACCCCAAAATAAAAAATTGTGTCATCATTTACTCACCCTTCTGTCGTTCCAAACCTGTGTAAGTTTCTTTCTTATGATGAACTTGTTGAAGAAATCTATTATAAAGAATGCTGGTAATTAAACAGCTGTTGGCCACCTTTGACTTCCATGGTGTTTCTGAGTACTTTTTCCCTACTGTGGACGTCAATGGTGGCAAACAACTGATTGATTACCAGCATTCTTCATAATATCTTCCTTTATGTCCCAGAGAAAAGAAAAGTGCATACAGGTCTGGAAGGACATGATTTTGGAGAGTGGTTTAGCACTGACCAGTGCGGCGTGGGCCATGGTGCGCAGCTCCAGCTGAACCACGCGCTCCTGGCCCTTCTCTCCGGGCGTGGCGGTCAGGGGCGCTCTGTTCTCATTGGACAGGAAGAAGCGGTTCCCCTTGCCCCCCGCACCTCCGTACGCCACCGTATACAGCTGGCCGTGCTGCGAGAGGTCTGCCAGCGTCCTGCCCTCCTCTTTGACGAGCGTGCCGACAGGAACCTGCGTTCAAAGCGTTACTCGGCACACGTGACTTCACACACGAGATCCTGCATGTGTTTGTGAGGGAAACTCACTGCGATGTAGGTGGGGCTGGCATTGCGTCCAAAGCAGTTTTGACTGCTTCCTGCCTCTCCATCTTTTCCACGATACACCGTTGACACAGAGGACAGTGACTTCACCTGCCGGTTCACTGCAGAGAAGAGCGACGGGAAAGGTGCTGCAGATAGTTAGCTGGATGCATTCAGATTTATTCAAATGGAAGAGTGTCTAGCAGCACGTCAGGCTCTAAGCAGACGCACACACTCTTCCATGCAGCAAAGCCACAGTACTGCAGGCATCTGGAAACACAAGCGATTCTTGCCACCTGCCAAAAAATTATTTAAATATAATTCTTTTAATATAAATAACTTTATAAAGCATATACAAATACACCTCCGTTCATTTCTCTGCATCACACGAACATTTGAGAAAATATCTTCGATCAAATGCAGGACGGTTTCTACGCAACATTTTAGAAATGAAGCGCCAGACCTCGTTGTTGTTGTTTATTTATGCTTATTCTTTTAACAATCTACATTCAACACCCCATTAAAACAGAACAAAAAAACAGCTTTGTGAAAACCCTGCTACGACATTTGAAATTGAGCTCAGGCGCATCCACGTCACATTCTTGAAGGTTACACAGACAAAACCAATTACGTAACCAGTGCTGCGTCGTATGTTTTTTTGAAGGGGCAGTTAACCTGATGAAAACATCTAACTAGGGAAGCACAGAAATTTCAGCGAGAATGACTTTATTACATTATACTACAAATATCTCGGGACAGTCGTAGATTCTGAACTGACTTTTGAAAAGAACTGGGAGTCTGTGTGTAAAAAGGGACATCAGCGTCTGTTTTGCCACAGAAAGCCGTCCAGATTTCACAATGATAAATCCATGATGACTCTCTTTTATCGGGCTTTTAATGAATCGGTCTCGTCATATTCTCTTGTGTCATGGTTTGGTAGTTTCTCTTTGAAGAACAAAAATTCTTTAAACCAAATTGTCAGACTGTAGGTGAATCACAACCTAACTTAGCAGGTCCAGTTGCAGAATAAGGTGAGTTTTATTATTAGAGACTGTTCCCTCCCTTTACATGCTGAGTTTCGACTCCTCCGCTCTGGTTTGTGTTCCCTAGAACTAGACGACAGGAAAACCTTCGTACCTGCAGATCGAATTAATGAATAAAAATAGCAGCAGATGATATTCTTTGCTATGCATGGAATTGTATCCTTTTAGGGGTGTGTGATGGCACATTGTCATGACCTTTTCTCTTAGGGGTTTTTTATGTTTTTGGATATATTGGATATTTTTCTATAATGTTTATAGTATGTTTGATGTTTTATGGACTGTTTTAAAGGGTTAGTTCACCCAAAAATGAAAATTAGCCCATGTTTTACCCTCAAGGCATCCTAGGTGTATGACTTTCTTCTTTCAGATCCAATCCGAATTATATTAAAAATGGTCCTGGCTCTTCAAAGCTTTATTATGGCAGAGGGTAACTTTATTTGACTACTTTTGGACTGTTAAACAAAATCACCCACCCACTGCCGTTATAAAGCTTGAACAACTTTTAATACAACTCCGATTGGATTCGTCTGAAAGAAAGTCATATATGCTCTGAGGGGGAGTAAAACGCAGGCTAATTTTCATTTTCGTGTGAACTAACTCTTTAAGTATGAATTGCTGAATCTCGTGTACCTTCGGGTGCTAATAAAGATAGCCTGACCTTGATTTGGTGTAAACGGCGACTGATAACGGTAACACCCGTCTGTGTGTGAGAGAATCTCGCTGAGAAACCAAAGCAAATGAACACAACACACAGAAGAAACATACTGTGGTAAAAAGATAGTTCACATTGTAGACACAATACTGTCAATGTTGACTATTTTTGCTTGATTTGGTTAACGACTGACAGCAGAACAGTTGCGTCTCTGAGGATGTGTGTCACCCAGCAGGTTTACACCAAGAGCTCGAGGGTTTAATGCTTACAAGTGAAGAAATTAAGATATAGTATTGTAATTACACTACTTCAGAGTAAAATATAATTATGAAGATTTTATTTTTACTGTGCAGATGTAAGATAATAATAATAATGTGACACAGACTGAGACACTATCACTTCTAAAAAGAGGTCTGAGTCCATTTTAAAGCCAAAGCAAAGTTTTCCACTGTACATTTAAATATTTATTCTTTTACAGCACAACTGTATTTTTACAGTAGTGGGTGTATATTAGAGAACCATGAACGTCTGTGTTGTTAGATAATTTAACTAAACTTAAAATCTCATAGGGTACTTCAAATAAATATTTTCATGACAAAGGAGGTTCAGCTGACAATAAATAATAATAATAATAATAAGTGTGTAATCCATGGTTTAATCGTGACCTCTGATGATGATGTCTGCTCCGGCTCCTCCGTTTCCACCGTCCGGTCCGCCCCACTCTTTCCGGGGCTCGCTGTGGAAGGACGAGGCTCCGTTCCCCCCCGATCCCGCCACTACCTTCACCCTGCGGTGATCCACGAAACAGCGGCTCTGTGCGGAGAGAGAGACCGAGTCAAGCAGCGGCTCTGTGCGGGGAGAGAGACCGAGTCATACAGCGGCTCTGCGCGGGGAGAGAGACCGAGTCATGCGGGGAGAGAGACCGAGTCAAGCAGCGGCTCTGTGCGGGGAGAGAGACCGAGTCATGCGGGGAGAGAGACCGAGTCAAGCAGCGGCTCTGTGCGGGGAGAGAGACCGAGTCAAGCAGCGGCTCTGTGCGGGGAGAGAGACCGAGTCAAGCAGCTCTGTGCGGGAGAGACCGAGTCAAGCAGCGGCTCTGTGCGGGAGAGAGACCGAGTCAAGCAGCGGCTCTGTGCGGGGAGAGAGACCGAGTCAAGCAGCGGCTCTGTGCGGGGAGAGAGACCGAGTCATGCGGGGAGAGAGACCGAGTCAAGCAGCAGCTCTGTGCGGGAGAGAGACCGAGTCATGCGGGAGAGAGACCGAGTCAAGCAGCGGCTCTGTGCGGGGAGAGAGACCGAGTCAAGCAGCGGCTCTGTGCGGGGAGAGAGACCGAGTCATGCGGGGAGAGAGACCGAGTCAAGCAGCGGCTCTGTGCGGGGAGAGAGACCGAGTCAAGCAGCGGCTCTGTGCGGGGAGAGAGACCGAGTCAAGCAGCGGCTCTGTGCGGGAGAGAGACCGAGTCATGCGGAGAGAGACCGAGTCAAGCAGCAGCTCTGTGCGGGAGAGAGACCGAGTCATGCGGGAGAGAGACCGAGTCAAGCAGCGGCTCTGTGGGAGAGAGGCCGAGTCAAGCAGCAGCTCTGTGCGGAGAGAGACCGAGTCAAGCAGCGGCTCTGTGCGGGAGAGAGACCGAGTCAAGCAGCGGCTCTGTGCAGGGAGAGAGACCGAGTCAAGCAGCAGCTCTGTGCGGGAGAGAGAGACCGAGTCAAGCAGCGGCTCTGTGCGGGAGAGAGACCGAGTCATGCGGGAGAGAGACCGAGTCATGCGGAGAGAGACCGAGTCAAGCAGCAGCTCTGTGCGGAGAGAGACCGAGTCAAGCAGCGGCTCTGTGCGGGAGAGAGGCCGAGTCAAGCAGCGGCTCTGTGCGGGGAGAGAGACCGAGTCAAGCAGCGGCTCTGTGCGGGGAGAGAGACCGAGTCATGCGGGGAGAGAGACCGAGTCAAGCAGCGGCTCTGCGCGGGGAGAGAGACCGAGTCAAGCAGCGGCTCTGTGCGGGGAGAGAGACCGCTGACGCGCGGCTGAGACGCGGATACTCACCAGCTTCTTCTCGGAGAGCCGCGGCGCGGTGTGTTTGTGCGCTCGCTGGATCAGCAGCCCGCCGTACAGCCGCAGCAGCTTCATGTGCTTCTCCAACAGCATGCCAGCCTGTCAAATATGATATTACTCTAAATATCAGTAAACCAACTGCAACGTGACATGACTTCTTCTTCTTCCTCCTCTATTTTAATGCAGGGCTGGTGTCTTGAGCACATGCCGCCACCTACTGCTCAGTTTAATTTCATAGTTCAATCAAGTTCTTATATGTCTTTCTCTTAATAAGATTTATCTAAATAAATGTATAAATACAACCATACATATACGTCTAGATCAGGACTGGTATGGGGAGTGGATCGTGCCACGGATCACCTGCCGAAGGAGACATTGCTGCACTTTGTCATGTGAGAAGGGTACGCCGCCTCAGACACGTGCGACACCGACGCCGTTGACAAGTACGTCGCTGCGTTAAGCCCGAGACCCTGCACGATTTTCGGCTGCCCCAGACGAGAGACTGGCATCATGAAACAATAGCAGCGATTTCTGATTCACCACGATTGTTTCACGATGCCAGTCTCTCGTCTGGGGCAGCCGAAAATCATGCAGGGTCTCGGGCTTTAGACTTGTGCTCTAAATAATACATTGTCAGCAGAGCTGTAATTTTACCAAGTATTATATAGTAATAAAAATTAAAGATTAATACCTTTATTTTTAATCCTGTAATGTAATAAAAAGTAACATCTTAAGTATATTTTGATGCTTATAGTCTTGTATTTTATTATACTTAAAGGGATAGTTCACCAAAATCAAGAACTTCATAACCAAGTTATCACTGAGTAATCATTTACTCATCTTCATATCGTTCCAAACCTGTATGATTTTCTTTCTTCTGTGGAATAAAAGTTATTTTGAGACTTTTCCTATTATGCAAGACTTTTTCATGTGCCTAAAATATCTGTTTTGTTTTTGTTTGTTTTGTTTGTTTGTTTTTTGGCTTCCTTGTGATAAGCACAATGGCTCATTTCACTGAATAAAAATAAATAAGTAAAAACTATTAACACTAGTAAATATTTATAATACATATCACATATTTCTCCTTTTTTTAACAACCACTCTGTCGGTTTAGTTGTTTATTTATTTATTTTCTTGTATCTTTTTCCCCATTTTAATTTATGTTGACTCAGTATTTTGCTGTTTTCAAATGTCATCACTTGAAGCCACTGTTCATGCTCATGGAATAAAGCTAAGAATGACACTGACACTGAAATTGACACTGCTTTATTGTATATTGTGGCAATCCAGACCTTATGATTTAGTGAGTTATGATGGCTTTAAGAGCTTTCAGATAAGCCTATACTAGATCAATAAAAAACTACTACTAATAAAAATTAAAGTACACTTTCATGTTATGATCCAATTATTATGATGACTTAAAAAATACAAAACAGACACTGTTTTTTAAATAATTAAATAAACACGTCACCATTTTTCTCAGTAAATATTTCTAAAGGTGCTGTTGACATGAAATTTTCACCAGCGGCCTGTTCTTCATCCTTCGTTTATTACATCTGAGATGATCTGAGAGATGCCAGATCTTCTCATCCTGATAACCGATCTCTGGCTTATTTGGTTCTTCAAACGAATTTGCGTATTAGATTAAAATATCTGGATGAAGTTGTCTATATTACTGCGCGTTCTCGTGTTCCCCGAAAAGGGCAGATGTATCGATCCTCGAAACCGCGATCAGCAGTGCAGTGATTGGCTGCGGCAAGACAGCAACGTAATGACATCATATCATTAAAAAAGACACCTGACGAAAACGTTGACAAATTTCTGGACCTTTATAAGGAAACAGCCGAGCGAACAAAACTACATCAATGTTATAATTGATCAATGAAATGTGCACTGTTTTTAATTTATTTGTAGTTTTTTTTTTGCATGATTCCCAATTATTTATATTCATGATTTCTAGTATTTGTAGGCTACAGGCTTACATTTTTATGTCAATGTTGTAATTAGCAATTCATTTAATTTTATCTTTGAAGCAAATTTCTTATGTGACAGCATTAATTAAAGTTTCTTAGAGATCAAGTTATCTGCATCTCCTGCTCCATCAAGCCACTCCCATAATATCTGTCATCACTCAAATTAATGCAGGATTCAGACTTTATAGCATGTGTGTAAGACTCCAATACAATTATAAAGTAATTATTTCATCACTAATAAATCTTTCAATGAGTAAAACTGGCTGTGTCTATAGTATTATAGACCACACAGCATAGTTATATTATATTATTATATTGTTATATTATTTTCAAATTAATTTTTTAATTATTATTATTTTATTTTATTGTCAATTCTGTAAATTAGTAATCAGTATCAATTCTTAAATTAGTATCAATTCTGCTTAAATGGATGCAATCTAATCCTGTTTACATTAAATAATGTCCCGAGCAGGTTTAAGCTTATGGACCCATTGCTATGACAGCAACTCCGGAATGAGCTTCGAAGAACCAAATGATCCCAGATCAAGCGAAATCGTCAACAATCAAATCCAGCTAACTGAGTTAGCGACGTACAAAGAATGGACCCCTGATGTCAGTAATAACCCAAGTAATCCATACATACAAAGAAAACAAAACAATGTTGAACAAAGTTGTGAACAAATAAGTTCAGAAATTAAGTTATGTGTAATAAAATGGAATGACATAGGGAAAAAAGCTAGGACAGAGGCAGAATAAAAGTGAAATGGTTATACAACCCGAATTCCGGAAATGTTGGGACATTTTTTTAAATTTGAATGAAATGAAAACAAATAATTTCAAATCACATGAGCCAATATTTTATTAACAATAGAACATAGATAACATAACAAATGTTTAAACAGAGAAATTTGACTCTTTTATCCACTAAACGAGCTCATTTCAAATGTGATGCCTGCTACAGGTCTCAGAATAGTTGGGACGGTGGCATGTTTACTGTGGTGTAGCATCTCCTCTTCTTTTCAAAACAGTTTGAAGATGTCTGGGCATCGAGGTTATGAGTTTCTGGAGTTTTGGTGTTGGAATTTAGTCCCATTCTTACCTGATATAGGTTTCCAGCTGCTGAAGAGTTTGTGGTCATCTTTGACGTATGAGCCAAATGTTCTCTATAAGTCAAAGATCTGGACTGCAGGCAGGCCAATTCAGCACCCGGACTCTTCTACCACGAAGCCATGCTGTTGTAATAGCTGCAGTATGTGGTGTTGCATTGTCCTGCTGAAATACACGTCGTCTGGAGGGGAGCATATGTTGCTCTAAAACCTTTATATACCTTTCGGCATTCATAGTGCCTTCCAAAACATGCAAGCTGCCCATACCGTATGCACTTATGCACCTCCATACCATCAGAGATGCTGACTTTTGAACTGAGTGCTGATAACACGCTGGAAGGTCTCCCTCCTCTTTAGCCCGGAGGACACAGCGTCCGTGATTTCCAACAAGAATGTCAAATTTGGACTCGTCTGACCGTAGAACACTTTTCCACTTTGAAACAGTCCATTTTAAATGAGCCTTGGCCCACAGGACACGACGGCACTTCTGGACCATCTTCAAATATGGCTTCCTTTTTGCATGACAGAGCTTTAGTTGGCATCTGCAGATGGCACGGTGGATTGTGTTTACCGACAGTGGTTTCTGGAAGTATTCCTGGGCCCATTTAGTAATGTCAATGACAGAATCATGCCGATGAGTGATGCAGTGTCGTCTGAGGGCCTGAAGACCACAGGCATCCAACAAAGGTCTTCAGCCTTGTCCCTTACGCACAGAGATTTCTCCGGTTTCTCTGAATCTTTTGATGATGTTATGCACTGTAGATGATGAGATTTGCAAAGCCTTTGCAATTTGACGTTGACGAACGTTGTTTTTAAAGTATTCCACAATCTTTTTACGCACTCTTTCACAGATTGGAGAGCCTCTGCCCATCTTTACTTCTGAGAGACTCTGTCTCTCTAAGACATCCCTTTTATAGCTAATCTTGTTACAGACCTGATGTCAATTAACTTAATTAGTTGCTAGATGTTCTTCCAGCTGAATCTTTTCAAAATTTCTTGCTTTTTCAGTCCTTTGTTGCTCCCGTGCCAACTTTTTTGAGACCTGTAGCAGGCATCAAATTTGAAATGAGCTCATTTAGTGGATAAAAGTGTAAAATTTATCTGTTTAAACATTTGTTATGTTCTCTATTGTGAATAAAATATTGGCTCATGTGATTTGAAAGTATTTTAGTTTTCATTTTATTCAAATTTAAAAAAACATCCCAACACTTCCGGAATTCGTTTTTTTTTAAATTATATTTCTGAGCTTGGTTTTTTCCCTCCCCGCATATGGCACGTGTGCGCGCTAGAGACGCGTCGGGCTCCATTGCACAGAATTTGCACTCTGAGACATGTGCACGTTGCTTGACAGTGTGTGCTTTTACTTTAGATTTCATTTATGCCGTTTGGAATGCAGTACTATTAGATGCATGAAACTCGCGCACTGACAGACTTTCACGTGTGTTTGTTTGTCCTGAAGCTCGATTCCGGCTGCGGTTAAATGCACTTGCATTTTCAAATACTTTTATACAAAATTGATGTACAATCAGTTATGTTTTCAGAGCAGGACAAAATATCTGATATATCTAAATAGATCTGTGCATTAGTGTGAATGCAGCCTGTTAAAGCTGCCACTGTCTATGATCTCATCAGTAATAATCAAGTGGCAATAATGCTGAGGAAAAAAAAAAAACATAACTATTGTCTGTAAACTTTCGGATAGCCTACTTAAAGAACACTTATTTTAAATAAGTAATTTTTTTTAAAAGTAGCCTGCTTATATAATAAAAAAATAAAGTAAATTTTGCACAAAATTAATTTGATATAAAATTTATATGAAAATGTAGCCATGTGCAGTAATATTGAAAACTGAGAATGTGACGCATCATGTTATTGAGTTGATAATGATAATCGTAATTGAATTGAATCGTGAAACCAGTGAAGATTCACACCCCTACTTTTAAGGCAGTACTGACATACAGAGATTCCAACTATAAACAAAAACAAACAAGCAATTTTGGTTAAAATGTAAAGTTATAAAGATGTATTTGCACAGCAGAAGAATTAATTGGGGAAAAATGTAGATCAAGAATCTTTTGGAATCGGATTGTGACTCCAAGAATCGGAATTGGATCGGATTGTGAAGTGCCTGAAGATTGCCACCCCTAGTGGTCAGATGAGTCCACTGGGAAAAATGGAAAGGAAACGGAAAGGACATGAAGTGTGGCCAAGTATGGTGTCCCATACTCGGAATTTGTGCTCTGCATATTTTTATTTGTTTTATTTGTTTTTGCTCAAGCCTTAAAAACTGGTAGATCTGATTACTTTTACTCTCTTGTACAAGAAAACAAACACAATCCCAAGTATTTATTCAATACAGTGGCTAAATTAACAAAAAAAATATAACATCAGCAGGTGCAGATATTTCCCAACAGCACAGTAGTAATGATTTTATGAATGACTTTACTTCCAAGATTGATATGATTAGAGATAAAATTGTAACCATGCAGACGTCAGCCACAGTATCACATCAGATAGTGCACTATAGTCCCCCTGAGGAACAATTCCACTCATTTTCATCTATAGGAAAGTAAGAATTGTATAAACTTGTTAAATCATCTAAACCAAGGGTTCCCAAACTCGTTCCTGGAGCCTCCGACCCCACCACTGCACATTTTGCATGTCTCCTTTATCAATCACACCTGATTCAACTCATCAGCTCATTGGTAGCAAGACCTGAAATGGGTGTGTCAGACAAAGGAGACATGCAAAATGTGCAGTGTTGGGGAGGCTCCAGGAACATGTTTGGGAACCCCTGATCTAAACCAACAACATGTATGTTAGACCCTATTCCATCTAAGCTACTAAAAGAGGTGCTTCCAGAAGTCATAGATACTCTGGCTATTATTAACTCGTCATTGTCTTTAGGATATGTTCCAAATAGGGTTGTAACGGTGTGAGATTTTCACGGTATGATAATAGTCTCAGAAAATATCATGGTTTCACAGTATATCTTAAACAATAATTCTTATCAGTAACAATGACTCTTAAGAGAATAAGAACATATTATTTGAGTGAACAAATTCTTTATTGCAACAAACTTGAAACCATTTTAATGAAAGTAAGTCTCCATTCTGAAAAAAAAAATTAATTAATCAATTAATGAATTTAAAAAACAATTAAAAAATAACGCTATAAGCCTTATGTATATCTATATCACATTTTAACATTGTAATTAATGTTTTAAAATGTTATCAAATGAAAATTTAACAACTTTTATTTTTGGCAAAGTGCTGCACAACAGAGGTAGGCTATATTAAGTTAAAACCTGGACAAATATGATATGTCAAGGATCGGCCAGGCCCAACTCTCCACCAATCACAACGTTCCACCTCACCTGAGTACTAATCACGTCCACCTGCACCTCATCCGCTCATCACCATCACTGAAGATAAAAACTCCATCACCAGTCACACACACTGTCCGATCTCGTCAGCTAGATGTGGACTCTTCACCCAGCAACCTGCTAAAACAAAGAACGATATCCTTTACGAATTATACTTACCTCGAAAAGCCTTACCTTCTGTTTCTGCTCCTTGTGTTCCTCTCCTCCTCCTAGATCGTCAAACCCAGGATCTGTGCACCCTGCAAAGAATCCCTCTCCTCGTCCCTGGAAAAGAGTTCAGTGTGTGTGTCAGCGCCAACCTCCGTTTCTGCTCCATATCATTGCCATTCATCTCTGTCTCAATAAACATTGTGTTATCACTCACCTTGTGTCCAGCCCATACTGTGACAGAAGTTCGGACCGTTCAAATCGACAGACAGGATGAGTGCTTCAGATCCCTTCCAGGAGTTGGTGGATTCACTTAAGAAGGTTTTACTTCAATCACCCACGCCACCGGTACCATTAGCTCCACCGCCACCGCACTAACACCAACACTCCTTCTCCGATTGTCTTCGCCAGTCCCATGGCCAGACCAGCGCCCTTCTCTGGCTCGGCGGAGGTATGCAATGGCTTTCTCTTACAATGCAACCTCACAATCGACCTTCACCCCCATATGTTCCCGAACGACCAGTCCAAGATCGCCTTTGTGGTCACCTCCCTAACTGGGCCTGCGCTCTGCTGGGCGGAAACCATTCTTCACCAGGCTGGACCCGCTACTCAAACTTTTGCAAATTCATCCATCACTTTAAGGAGGTATTCAGCAGCTCCCCTGGAGACTCGACTGTGGGAGAGAAGCTTTATCGACTGCGACAAGGTACAATGCCCATTCATCAATATGCTCTCCAATTCCGTACCCTCGCCGCAGCCAGTGGGTGGAATGAACCCTCTCTCTTGACAGCATTCAGACAAGGGCTCAATCCATCTTTTCGCCTACACCTCTCCGCATACGATGACACTTATGGTTTGGAGAAGTTTATCCAACTGACCATTCGGTGCTCTAACCGTATTCAATCCTGCAATACAAAAACATCCATAGCCATTGCATCTCCTCCTCCCCATCAGCCAGAGACCAGTGACCCTCCAGAACTGATGCAAACTGACTCCACCCGCCTATCATTAAGAGAAAGGCAGAGAAGAATTACCCAAGGATTGTGCCTGTACTGTGGCGAGAGCGGGCACAGGATCCTGGAGTGCCCTCTTCGACCTCCGCGAGCCGTGGTGAGTTCCATCTGCCCTCACTTCCAGAAACTGAACCCTCTAGCTACATTCGCACAACTTACTGCTAGCTCCTCTATGATTTCAGTTACCGCACTCCTCGATTCAGGCTCTGCGGGGAATTTAATCTCAGGAAACCTCGTCAAGCAGCTCGGACTCTCGACCTCGACTACGGAGACTGCTTACGAGGTCCAGTCAACCGCTAACAAGACGTTACGTCCGTCATAGTGTTGGTCCTATCGGCCTGCAAATAGGGCAGTTGCATCATGAAGAAATCCATCTATTGGCTCTGGAGGGTTCCACTGTAGACATCATTCTCGGGCGCCCGTGGCTGGTGCAGCACGATCCCCATCTATCCTGGAGGACAGGAGAAGTCCTAAAGTGGGGTGAAAATTGTTTTCCTCACTGTTTCCCAAGACGTCCATTACCAGTATCCCAAGATCCCATTCGAATTCCAGTTCACTCCACTTCCATTGAGAGCCCTGTCGAAAAGCAATCTGTAGACATCCCTGCCTGCTACTCCCACTTTAGCGACGTCTTCTGTCCCAAGAAGGCTGCCCAGCTACCACCACACCGGGCCATGGGACTGTGCTATCGACCTCATTCCGGGTGAACCAGTACCACATGGGAGAATTTACCCACTATCACCTCCTGAACAGAAGGCCATGGAGGAGTATATTGAGGAGGCGTTGAAACAAGGCTACATAGTTCCATCCACCTCTCCTGCTGCTTCTTTTTCGTGGCCAAGAAGGATGGCGGTCTAAGACCCTGCATCGATTACCGGAAACTGAATGAGATCACTGTCAAGTTCCGATATCCTCTTCCCCTTGTCCCTACGGCATTGGAACAACTCCGCGGTGCCACCATCTTCACCAAGTTGGACCTCCGCAGTGCCTATAACCTCATTCGCATTAGAAAGGGAGATGAATGGAAGACTGCTTTTGTAACCCCCACCGGACATTATGAGTACAGGGTGATGCCATATGGGCTGGTCAATGCTCCCTCGGTTTTCCAAGGCTTCATGCATGAGGTGCTCCGGGAGTTCCTCCACCGTTTTGTTATTGTATACATTGACGACATCCTCATATACTCCCGGAGCCTGGCCGAACATCGCCAACACGTTGCGGAGGTCCTCCAGCGTCTCCGTCAATACCACCTCTTCCTCAAGGCAGAAAGATGCACTTTCCATCAGTCTACAGTCCATTTCCTCGGGTATATCATCAACAGTGGTGGCATTTGCATGGACAAGGGGAAGGTGGAAGCCATCGCTTCTTGGCCACGTCCCAACACCATCAAAGAGCTCCAACGGTTCTTAGGATTCTCCAACTTTTATCGTAGATTCATCTCAAGCTACAGCACTTTCACCAGTCCCCTCACCGATCTACTGAAAGGCAACGCCAAGACCCTCTCATGGAATTCTAATGCCCAAAAAGCCTTCGACACCCTCAAAACGGCATTCACCAATGCACCACTCCTAGTTCACCCCAATCCCAACCTGCATCCACCACCGGAATTGGAGCCATTCTATCTCAGCAGCAGGGGACGCCTCCCAAACTCCATCCATGTGCCTACTTCTCCCGGAAACTCAGCCCGGCGGAGAGGAATTATAACATCGGCAACAGGGAACTCCTAGCTATCAAGCTCGCCCTGGAAGAATGGAGGCACTGGTTGGAGGGGGCTGCACACCCATTCCTAGTACTTACCGACCACAAGAACCTCCAGTATCTTCGTGACGCCAAACGGTTGAATCCAAGACAAGCCCGATGGGCTTTATTCTTCACTCGATTCAATTTCAAGATATCCTATTGTCCAGGTCCAAAGAATGTAAAGGCAGATGCACTATCTCGCATACATAGCCCCGAGGAGAACAACGATGAACCAGAAAAGATCCTACCCACAGAAATAATCTCTAGCCCCATCCAATGGACCTCTCCACCAGTCGCCTCCACCAATCCTCCTGCCAACCCGTCGGACTGTCCCCCGGTCATCAGTTCGTTCCCAGTACTCAAAGGACCCCTCTCATTCACACCACTCACACCTCCCTAGGTATCCTCCATCTACAAGATCGCTTCTGGTGGCCTAACATGGCTAGGGACGTGAGAAGGTTCGTACGGGGCTGCCCTGACTGCGCCATCTCAAAGAGCACCCGTCACCTTCCAACTGGCAAACTCCTTCCTTTACCCATATCGCACCGCCCTTGGTCACACCTAGGAGTAGATTTCATTACAGATCTCCCCATCTCCGACGGCAACTCATGTGTCTTTGTCATCGATCGATTTTCAAAATTCTGTCACCTCATACCTCTCCCAGGCCTTCCCACTGCCTTACAAACTGCAGAGATCTTGTTTAATCAAATATTCCGTTACTACAGCATCCCAGAGTACATCGTATCGGACAGAGGACCATAATTCATCTCCCGGGTGTGGAAGGCATTTTTCTCTCTCCTAGGTGTGACCGTAAGCCTCTCATCAGGATACCATCCGCAGTCAAAAGGGCAGACCGAACGCAAGATCCAGGAAGTGGGACGTTTCCTGAGAACCTTCTGCCATGGTCACCAGAACTCTTGGAACCAGTTCCTAGGCTGGGCCGAGTACGCCCAAAATTCGCTACGTCAGAGCTCTATTGGACTCGCGCCCTTCCAGTGCGTACTCGGTTTCCAGCCTCCCCTGTTTCCCTGGTCAGGAGAACCATCTGAGGTACCCGCTATCGACTACTGGTTCCGAGAGAGCGAGAGGGTCTGGGACGCAGCACACCACCAGCTCCAGCAGGCAGTGCGCAGACAACGAATAGCCGCAGACGTCCGAAGAGCCGCCAACCCCACTTACCACCCGGGACAAAAGGTCTGGCTATCCACCAGGGACATCAGGCTGCGCCTGCCTAGCCGGAAACTTAGTCCCGGATTCGTTGGCCCCTTCACCATTCTGGAACAGATCAACCCAGTCACTTACAAACTACAATTACCACCACAATACAAGATTCACCCAACCTTCCATGTCTCACTTCTCAAACCCTTTTCTCCTCCTCTCTCCCCAGGGCCTGGCCAAACGGAGGAGCCCCCTCTCCCTCTCATCGTGGAAGAAGGCACCATCTATAGGGTGAAGGAAATTCTGGACTCTCGGCACCGTGGTGGTAAGCTTGAATATCTTGTAGACTGGGAAGGCTACGGCCCTGAAGAACGCTCATGGGTGCCAAGAGATGTCCTCAATCCCACACTCCTGGAGGAGTTTCACTTGGCACATCCGGATCGGCCAGCACCCCGAGGCCGGGGTAGACCACCATGATGCCGAGGGCGGCCCTCAGGAGCGGGCCGTGGAGAGGGGGGTACTGTCAAGGATCGGCCAGGCCCAACTCTCCACCAATCACAACGTTCCACCTCACCTGAGTACTAATCACGTCCACCCGCACCTCATCCGCTCATCACCATCACTGAAGATAAAAACCCCATCACCAGTCACACATACCGTCCGATCTCGTCAGCTAGACGTGGACTCTTCACCCAGCAACCTGCTAAAACAAAGAATGGTATCCTTTACGAATTATACTTACCTCGAAAAGCCTTACCTTCTGTTTCTGCTCCTTGTGTTCCTCTCCTCCTCCTAGATCGTCAAACCCCGGATCCGTGCACCCTGCAAAGAATCCCTCTCCTCGTCCCTGGAAAAGAGTTCAGTGTGTGTCAACGCCAACCTCCATTTCTGCTCCATATCATTGCCATTCATCTGTCTCAATAAACATGGTGTTATCACTCACCTTGTGTCCGGCCCATACTGTGACATGATATTCCTTAAAAATAATGTTTAAATAAATAAATTATTATAAAGAATGTTATTGTTATAACTTTAGTACATTGTACAATGCTAATATATTTCTGTTATGACTTCAAGTTAAATCGAACTTTTATTTTGAAGGGTATATCATTACAACCCTAGTCCCAAAAACCTTCAAATTGACTGTTATTAAGTGTTAGATTTTAGCAGAAACACTCTGTGCCCTTTTGCTCATGTGCTGATGTGTGCTGAGCTTGCATTTGTCCTAAACTTTGTCCTGATTGCTAAACAGACACAGTTCCATATTTAGATGATTTAGATGTCTGTGTCTGATATGATCTTGTGATCATCCAATGGTGTAACTTCTTGTTTCGTATATATATATATATATATATACATACTCCCCGATGACTTAATAAATGCTGAGCTTTGGTTAAACGGGACACTTGAGTCTTGTCTTTAATCACTGCCTCCCGGGTACCCGAAAGGTTTCTCTTCTTTGTGCATCCGAACAAACCTGATTTTCCGATCTTGGTATTTGTTAAGAGTTAGATTCTAACATTAAGCCTCTCATTAAGAAACCGCAACTTGACCCCAACAGATTAATTAATTACAGACCTATCTTGAATCTCCCTTTTCCGTCAAAGATACTAGATCCTTCTTAGAGAAATATGGTATCTGTGAGGATTTCCAGTCAGGATTTAGACCGTATCATAGTACTGAGACTGCTCTCATTAAAACTACAAATGACCTGCTCTTTTCATCTGATTGTGGTTGTATCTCTCTATTAGTGCTACTGGATCTTAGCACCGCATTTTACACTATTGACCACAACATTCTTTTGAATAGACTAGAAAACTTTGTTGGCATTAGAGGAAGTGCATTGGCATGGTTCAAATCGTACTTATTTGACCGCAATCAATTCGTGGCAATGAATGAAGAGATATAATACCAATAACAAGTGCAGTATGGAGTACCTCAAGGCTCAGTACTAGGACCGATACTTTTCACGCTTTACATGTTACCCTTAGGAGATATTATTAGGAAACATTGTGTTAGCTTTCACTGTTATACTTCTTCGCGGCTCGACGAAAAATACCAATTTGCACAACTAATAGAATATATAGCTGATATAAAAAAAACTGGATGACTAGTAATTTCTTACTGTTAAATTCTGAAAAAAAAACAGAGGTGTTAATTATCGGACCTAAAACCTCTGCATGTAATAACGTAGAACACTGTCTAACACTTGACGGCTGCTCTGTCAATTCTTCGTCATCAGTTAGGAACCTAGGTGTGCTGTTTGATAGCAATCTTTCCTTCGAAAGCCACATTTCTAGCATTTGTAAAACCGCATTTTTCCATCTCAAAAATATATCTAAATTACGACCTATGCTCTCAATGGCAAATGCAGAAATGTTAATTCAGGCGTTCTTGACCTCAAGGTTAGATTATTGTAATGCTCTATTGGGTGTTTGCTCTGCACGCTTAATAAACAAACTACAGTTGGTTCAAAATGCAGCAGCTAGAGTTCTTACTAGAACCAAGAAGTATGACCATATTAGCCCAGTTCTGTCAACACTGCACTGGCTCCCTATTAAACATTGTATACATATTAAAATATTGCTAATTAACCCTGAATGGTTTAGCACCTCAGTATTTGAGCGAGCTCTTATTGCATTATAGTCCTTCACAATCGCTACGATCTCAAAACTCCATTTGATAATTCCTAGAATATCAAAATCAACTGCGGGTGGCAGATCCTTTTTTCTATTTAGCTCCTAAACTCTGGAACTGTGGTGCCCAACCCTGCTCCTGGAGATCTACCTTCTTGCAAAGTTCAGCTCCAACCCTGATCAAACATGGCTTAGGCTGGCCGTACACTAGACGATTTTCAAACAATTAAACATTTTTAAAACCATGGGAGACCACAGACATGAAGACAGTTCAACCAATTTTTAGCCTTATAATCCTCTGAACGCACACACTAGATGATGACCAGACCACGAGACCACACACTTGATGATTGTAGGAAAGATTTGACAGTGACACGTGATCTCATGGACAATTGCGAGATCAAATGTGACTAGAGAATAAAAACCAATAGAGGACAATCAACGTTGTCAGCTGGCTCTCCTGGCACGTGTTCTGTTTCACTGTGAAAAACAAAGAATAAAAAAGAATATAGGTGATGTTCTCTGCTTTCATGGCATGTTTGTGGCTGCCAAGTTTCAGCAATAGAAGCACGCAACATCCGGTAGGTGACGCTTGATCGCTCTCATTGGCTATCACGTCAGAGGCAGCCCGATCGAGAGTCGTAAATATCAAACATGTTTCACGATTTGAGTTTGGGGACGCTCCGTCTTGATCGGGAGCAGTTAAATAATCGTAATTTAATCGTAATCGCAGGACAAAAAATAGCTTGCGACAAGCTGCGAATCGGGCCACACCCCCCGATCGTTCGGGGTGCAAATCGGGCTTAAAATCGTCTAGTGTGCGCCCAGCCTTAACCAGCTAATTAAGATCTTCAGGAGCACTTCATAATTACAGGGAGGTGTGCTGAAGCAGGGCTGGAACTGAACTCAGAAAGCAGGTCGATCTCCAGGAACAGGGTTGGGCACCACTGCTCTGGAACAATCTACATAACACTGTTCGGGAGGCAGACACCATCTGTCGGTTTAAATCTAGATTAAACACCCATCTCTTTAGCCTGGCTTACACATAACACACTAATACGCTTCTATTATTCAAATCCGTTAAAGGATTGTTAGGCTGCATTACTTAGGTCAACCGGAACCGGGAACACTTCCCATAACGCACAATGTACTTGATACATCGTAATAAGAATGGCATCTACATTAATATTAGTCTGTTTCTTTCTTATTCCGAGGTCACCGTAGTCAAGACCACAGGAACCAGATGATTCCTCTGCACAATCTGACTTTGTTGCAACCTAGAATTAAATGGCTGGTTTCATCTGGCCAGAGGAGAAAAACCTTGGGAGAAACCAGGCTCAGTTGGGGGGGCCAGTTCTCCTCTGGCCAAACGAACCAGCAGTTTGTTCCATGCTGCAGCAAAGTCAGATTGTGCAGAGGACTCATCTGACAATGAGGACAATCAGGCAATGATGACCACAGACCGATGAACAGCTGAAGTCTTGTGTAAAACGATATATAATTTCATGCGCCTATATTTTCCTGATATTTTACACCATTTTACACAATTTCCTGAGATATTTTACTTGTGGCCGCCCCACATTGAATTGTTTTTCTTCAATGAAAGGTTAGAATTTTGTGAATTTTTTGAATGGAAAGATCAAAAAGATAAACAGTGCCTTTGCTCATATTTACCAAGAGTGCCAATATTAGTGGAGGGCACTGTTCATGCCGGTGTGCAATTCTGAGGGCAGTCAATATAACTTTTTTTGTATTTGGGCACTTCACCTCCAAAGGACCAAAAACTAGGTGCTTGATAGGGTCATAAATGCGGCCATCAAGAGATACCCCAAGCCTAGGGTGAATTCAGAATCGAGATGAAGTTTATTTCTAGCAACAGACAATATTCATGAACAGCTTCAGATTCCATTTCCAGGCCTCTCTTCATATCTGCTGTCTGGTGATATCCTCTGTAGATCTTTTCAGCCAGGTGGTGTTCAGAAGAGCCATGCCCTGGCACATGACAAACTCTCTGAAGCACGACAATGTTACTCAGGGCTTTCTCGATCTTGTGAGTTACTGCCAGTGACCTCATGTGTAGCAGTCTTTGGTGGGTGTGTACAAACAAACAACCCTGTAACCATCATTTGGCAGATGTGGTGGTGGAGGAGCATTTTGATCGGGAGTAAAGTTGAAAGTTGTTTTTGCTGTTGACAACACATTCCCATCCTGAACTGAAAGCAGGATCCACCAGTGCATCCTCAGCAGACATCCTTGTGGTAAATGAATGGGCATTCATTGAGCCAAACACTGATAGATCAGGCAGCTCTCTGATGACATAAAATGTACCCCTAAGATGAAAAACAAGTGTGTAGGGACAATTGACCCTAGTGATAAAAATAATAAACTTATGCTCACTTTATTCTTGAGTTAAAGGTATTGGTGTTGTACTATAACTCTGCATACCAAAGTCTGCTAAATTGTAGCTAATTTTGTATTTAATGCAGTTGAGTTCTTCTAAAAGTAGTGCTGAGGTCCAACTAAAGATGTGTTAGGTATACTTGTTTGTCCATGGTCCAGCTATACAGAGCTATCTCTGTCAGTCCTGTCTGCCCACCCACAAACAATTGAGGCTGCCCTGTCTGTCCACCCACTGATCTCAGAGTTGAGGAGGTCATTCTGCAGTTGCCTGTTCTTCTGGCCCCAGTCCAGCTTGAGGTTCCTCAGTCACCAGTGCCTCTCATTAAGGTCACGAAAATCATCACGCAGTTCTCTGCTATCAATCCATTCTTTCAGAACCCACATAGCTAATGCTATTCTCATGAACGCAGCCATTATTCCTCTGCTTTCTTCTGCAGCAACCACTCCAAGCTTCTGTGGCAATCGTTGATCCTCTACGGCACCCCATAACAGCTGCTGACAGGTCTTGAGCAGGGAAATGTGGATGAATTCCTCGACCTAGCCCATCAGTTACCCTTCCCAGATAACTGCCTCTGCTTATTTTTGATCGCTGGACTTAAAAATGCCACCAAGGTTCAGTTGTCTGGAAGGGCCCTTGAGGGAGCTTTGCAAAATTTGTGGAGTGGGCACAGGTCTCATGTGGATTGCCGTTTATCGTCTGACTTGTCGAAAACACCAGCCCCACTACCAAGCCCGTGCCCAGCCTGAAACCATCAGACCTCCCGAATGGGACTCCCTCTCCAAATCTCAAACTGTGTGTGCACCCAAGCCATGATGTTTGGTGCCAGTCTCTCTATTCATCCTCAGTATTTTCCCCAGCCCTCAGCCACTCCTGTTGCCCAGTCCTCAATTACTGGTGCCAGAGTTGGAGCCGGTGCTCAGCCAAGACTGGCACTCGTTCAGAAGTGCCTCCCTAATTGTTGTGATAATGTTGTTAATTTATCTGAACTTTGATGGTTTTTAAAAATAGGCTTGTTCGAGATGGGAACCTATGACGTCAGCAGGTGAATGAATGATTGAATGAGGCATTTATATAGCACTTTATTGTGTATTGCTGTACACCCAACGCGCTTTACAATCATATGGGGGGGTCTCTCCTCAACCACCACCAGTGTGCAGCATCCACTTGGATGATGCGACGGCAGCCACAGGACAACGGCGCCAGTGCGCTCACCACACACCAGCTACAGGTGGAGAGGAGAGAGAGATAGAGCCAATCAAGTGGATGGGGATTATTAGGAGGCCATGATTGACAAGGGCCAGTGGCGGGAATTTGGCCAGGACACCGGGGTTACACCCCTACTCTTTACGATGAGTGTCATGGGATTTTTAATGACCACAGAGAGCCAGGACCTCGGTTTAATGTCTCATCCGAAAGACGGATGAGGTGGAGCTCCCACTACTGATGGTTTCAGGCTGGGCATGGGCTTGGGAGTGGGGCTGGTGTCCTCGACAAGTCCTCCCCCGCATTTTGAAAGGAGCCATTAGGCTTGTTCGAGATGCATCAGAGCTGCGATCGGTGTATGACATCAAAGTACCGCGAGTGCAATTCAAAAGCATTAAGCTCTCCAATTGCCCTCGCTCTACTTTGATTTCAAATGCCGATCGGTCTGAGCAGTGCCAATTCATCTCGAACAAGCCTAATGGCTCCTTTCAAACTGCGGGAGGACTTGTCGAGGACACCAGCCCCACTCCCAAGCCCATGCCCAGCCTGAAACCATCAGTAGTGGAAGCTTGTTCGAGACCAGCAAGGTTTCGGAATCAGGATCTGGGCACTGGCCCAGGATTTTTTCGAGTGGAAAAGCATGGCCCCGTTCCCAACTGGGCTTTGGCTCCGGCACCAGTCCCGGGGGAAAGGTGTGAAATGTTTCCCATCAGCCCCTGCTCCTCAGCCTCCTCTTAGTGGCAGGGCAAGACCTCGGGGCTGTGGCAAGGCAGCTCCTCCTGGTCGTGAGGATCCCTTGGCTCAGGCTTCAAATACTGTAATTCCACCTCGGCTCGTTGCACTGAACAATCGTGGCGATTTCTGTGATCGTGGCTCCTAATCAGTGGTCCTGTGTCGTTGTCACGGTCTTGCAATCAGAGATAGCCTACGATACAGCATGATCATTGCACAGTGTCTTTGCTGCTACGATCCACATTTACTGACCAACCAATAAAATTGCGACATGAAATAAATGCGACATGGCGCTAAAACATAAAACTGCATACCTCAAGATTTTATCCCTTCCTCTTTCGCTGCTTCCCCATTTTTCAGCACACATACAGTAAAAATTACAGTGGCTAAAGTGTGATTCATCATGCTCTTTTTATTTACCACTAGCACATGCTGATGACGTTTTATTATTCTACTTTAATGTGCGTTGTAGCGAACAAGACAATAGGTGTCGTCATCGTACAGTAATAATAATAATAATAATTTGTTACATTTATATAGTGCTTTTCTGGGTACTCAAAGCGCTTTACATGAAAGGGGGGGGGATCTCCTCAACCACAGTCTACACACGTCATCGTTTATTAGATCCATGTGTGACATGCAGTGATCTTATAGGATTGCTAAAACTGTGCAGTTCGTAGAAGGCTTTAGCTGTGCAGCATCAAGACACTAGTCCCAAATTACTCCTTGCAATAGGCCTACTAAGGTTTATTAGCGACCAGAGTCATTTCAGACACAGCAGAGCAGCTTCCCAACCTGAGGCTTTTTTCCCCTGTTGTTTGAACATAGCATTTTCACTCCCCTTAAAACATAAATATACAAAGGACATAATCATAAAACATTTAAGGTTACAAGTTACAACATAAACATAGTATTTTTAGAACATAAATATGAATAAACTACAAAAAATAATCACAGGAATCACTTTCATTACCACTCTTTTTTTATTAAATAATTTTCATTCTCCACCAAAAAAAATCCGGAAAGTTCTTTAAAATACTATTTAAATATATATTTGGCAGTGGATCATGTAGGGTAAGGCCATTGCAAACCATTTTTGTGGTTCAAAAACTGAAGAGTTGGTTTAATATGACCTCAGCAAACTTCCAAGGAGAACCTAATAAGTCTTAAAATGATTTAAATTACTCAAGTTTAAAAGGTTTAGATATTTGAAGGCTCTTGTATATGATATGTAGAGGTACTTCAGTAAAATATATATACTTCTAATAAAAAAATATATATACTTTTTATATATATATTTTTTCCTCTTTATTTTTATTCCAAAGACAAATGCTATTATTTGTACAGAAACTGTATTTTTACATTCTTAAACCCTCCTCAACCAACCCAGAACAAACTGCCTATAAGTAATAATAATAATAATTAAAGCTGCAAGCAGCGATAAACGGGCCCTCGCACCCGGGCTCACCGCCAACGGTGGCTTCAGAAAGACAGGGAACGGTGAGCAATATGCATTTAAAAAGCCAAATATAGAGGAAAATATTAAAGTCATTTATATGTGCCAAACCTGCTGGTGGCGCTATGTCTATAACTTAACATTGGCCTGTAGATGTCTTCAGACCAGTACTTTTATCAAATATATGACGTTTGGTGCAGATTGAACATGGTATGTTTGAGTTAGTGCAAAGCATGACGTATCATGTTGCCAACAGGTGGCACTATAATTATAACTGAATATTGGCCTTTTGATGCTTCAGACCAGGGCTCTTACCAAACATATGAAGTTTTGTGCAGATTGGACATTGCATGTTTAAGTTAGTGTAAAACAAGTCATTTCCTGTTGCCAACAGGTGGCACTATCACTATAAATGAATATTGGCCTTAAGATGTGTTCAGGCCAGGACTCTTACCAAACATGTGAAGTTTGGGGCAGACCGGACATTGCATGTTTAAGTTAGTGTAAAACAAGTAATTTACTGTTGCCAGAAAGTGGCAGTATGATTATAACTGAATATTGGCCTTCAGATGTGTTAAGGCCAGGACTCTTATCAAATATGTCAAGTTTGGGGCAGATCAGACATTGCGTGTTTAAGTTAGTGTGAAACAAGTCATTTCCTGTCACCAGCAGGTGGCGCTATAATTTTAACTGAATATTGGCCTTTTGATGTGTTTAGGCCAGGACTATTATAAAAGGTGTGAAGTTTAGGGCAGATAAGACATTGTATGCATGAGTTACAACAACTTCCTGTGTCATGGTATTAATAACATGCTTTAGTACTTAGTAAGCGCTGCTATCATGTTTGACCATTATTCTAGCATGTTTAGCACACAATGGCATAATTTACAGTGTTTCTAAAAGTGCATCACTGTGTAAAACATGTCACTTCCTGTTGTCAGTAGGTGGCGTTATCACTATAACCGAGAGTGAGCATGTAGATGTCTTCAGGCCAGGACTGTAATCAAACATGTGAAGTTGAAGGCAGATTGGACATTGTATGCCTGAGTTACAACAACTTCCTGTTTGATGGAGTTAGTAGCATACTTTAGCACTTAGCTAAGTGTTGCTATCATGTTTGACCATTATTCTAGCATGTTTAGCACACAATGGCATAATTTACAGTGTTTCTAAAAGTGCATCACTGTGTAAAACATGTCACTTCCTGTTGTCAGTAGGTGGCGCTATCACTATAACCGAGTGTGAGCATGTAGATGTCTTCAGGCCAGGACTGTAATCAAACACGTGAAGTTGAAGGCAGAATGGACATTGTATGCCTGAGTTACAACAACTTCCTGTTTGATGGAGTTAGTAGCATACTTTAGCACTTAGCTAAGTGTTGCTAACATGTTTGAGCATGTTGATAACATGTTTAGCACACAATGGCATATTTTACTGTGTTGCTAATAGTGCCCCAGATAGCACACGTACGTCTGCAAGATGTCTGTTAAAGATCTGTTGATCTGGAAAGCATCTGCTGTCTATAAATGTCTGACAGACGTCTGTAAGATGTCAGTTTTACATACACTCTAAATCATAAACATCTTAAAGACATCTAATAGACGTCTATTTGACATCTAAAAGGAGACGTCCTATAGACGTATTGCAGATGAGCAAACAGCCTAAAAAATACGTCTTGCAGATGTAAATGCAGACGTCAAATAGACGTCTCAGAGATGTACGTGTGCTATCAGGGGCATCATAGTCTAAAACATGTCATTTCCTGTTGCCAGCAGGTGGCGCTATGACTATATCTGAATATGAGCATGTAGATGTGTTCAGGACTGAACTCCTATGAAACGTGTGAAGTTTGGGGCAGATCGGACATTGCTTGCCTGAGTTACAGCAACTTCCTGTTTCATGGCGAAACATCAAACTTTGTCAGGCCCCCAGGGACACGCCCCTTGACGAAAACTCTAGATCTTTGCAATTTAACATCGCAAAGGCCTTATGATGACACTCAGCAAATTTGAAGACGATCTGATTAAAACTGTAGGAGGAGTTTCTCAAAGTACGAAGCCTGGAAATTGCAAAAACTGCACAAAAAACAGGAAATTCAAAATAACGTACTTCCTGTTGGGTTTTGGATTTTGTACCAAAAGGCTTTTTTGTAGGTAATGGTATGTTACATGTGTTCCTATTTTCGTGCATGTACATAAAACGTAGCTCGAGGCGCACTCTTTTGAAATAGTATAGGTGGCGCTATCGAGCCATTTTGCCACACCCACTTCTGAAATCATCGCCGATTTGATTGCACAGATACTATTTAAACTAAACTGAGCTAGACAATGACATCTCTGAATTCAATAATGAAATGCCTTTAACTGAAAATTGAGTGTTTAATCTTATCAATATACATTACTGACACTCTATCCTCCAGTTTGATACTGTTAAGTGCTTTGACACAATCTGTATTGTTAAAAGCGCTATATAAATAAAGATGACTTGACTTGACTTGAAAAGATAAAATATTAAAAAAGAAATAAAATTAATAATAATAATAATAATAATAATAATATTATATTTAAAAAAAGGGTAATTGCATACCACAATCAGGTATTATACACCGTCACTTCACTTTAAAGAACAACATAAACCCTACACGAGTGGTGAGGAGAAGGAAAAAAAAAAAAACAAGGGAAAATTGTGATGAGGTAAATCCCATTACTCCCCAGGTAGTATATTTATAGCAGAGAAATATGATAATAAGAGTTGCCAGACATAAGAGAATTTATGGGAACCTCTAATTGAATATTTAATCTTTTCTAAGTGTAGGTATAACATTAAATCCTGAAGCCAGTATGATGCTTTGAAGATCGCCAAACTGAGCAATGCCCTTATCTTGCCGCTGTTTAAATGCAGAGTCTAGTTTTGCAGGGAGGAATGCATGATTATTGCATATTGGACTCTGAAACGAGAGTGCTTGTCTTAACTTCAAATGCTGACGTAGCTGAGTCCATATTTTAAGAGTGAAATGAACAACTGGATTTGAAGTATGTTGTGCTATTTTAATAGGCAAGCCAGATGTTATTAAGGCTTGTATAGAGGGTGCTGTGCAGGATTTAGATTCTGTTTCATACCAATCAGTACCTCCTGATGAGCGCATCCAGTAAATTATCTTTGGACATTAGCCGCCCAATAATAGTATAAAAAGTCAGGGAGAGCTAAACCTCCGTCACTCCTATTTTTCTGGAAAAACTCTTTATGAATCCTAGGAATTTTCCCATCCCATATAAAACTGGAAATAAGTTTATCTAATTTGTTGAAAAAGGTTTTGGATAGGAAGATGGATTCTTGGAAGAACTGTCACAGTTCACTCTGCCAACCAGAGACAGATGGAGAATCCTCCATTTTTGAAGATCAGATTTGAGTTCAGTCAATAGAGGAGTAAAATTATTTTCATATAGTCCTTTGAAGTTTTGAGTGATATTGATACCCAGATATTTAAATTTAGATCTTGCCATGCTAAAGGGAAACACCGAGTCAGGCACAAGTGTGGCATGCATTCGCTTTTAGAGATATTCAACTTATAGCCAGAGAAGGTCCCAGAATTGTGCAAGACTTTGATAATATTGTTAATGCATGATATGGAATCTGACATGTAAAGAAGCAGGTCATCAGCATATAATGAGAGCTTATGTTCGACACCCCATCTAATTATGCCATGAAAAGAGGGTGTGGATTTCAGTGCTAGAGACAGGGGTTCAATTGCAATTGTAAACAAAAGCGGGCTTAATGCGTACCCCTGCTGAGTGCCACTTGACAAAGCAATATTTATTAATAACCACTGAAGCAACTGAAGAATGGACGGATCCATTCTATAAATTTGGGGCCGAATCCGAACCTATCCACAGCGAAAAAAAGATAGTCCCATTCCAGCCGATCGAATGCCTTTTCGGCATCTGATGCTACAATTTCAGGGCTGTCTTGAGAAGAGGGGGTGTAAAGAACATTTAAACGGTGACGGATGTTAGAAAATATGTGCTGACCTTTTATAAAACCGGTCTGGTTAACTGAAATGATAGTAAATAAGGGAGACTCTAATCGAATAGCCAGTAATTTTGCTAAAATTTTGACATCTGCGTTTAACAAAGAAATTGGTCGATATGAGCTACATTTTGTTGGGTCTTTCTGGGGCTTCAACAAAAGTGTAATCAGTCGTTTGGTAAGGGACTTCGGCAGATAAAGAAGGTTCAAACATACTGAGAAGGAGCGGGGATACTTTAGCAGAAAACTTCTTAGAAAATTAGATCGGAAAGCCATCGGGCCCCGGGGTCTTGCCGCTCTGCAGCGCTGATGTGGCATCAAATATTTCTTGCAGCTGAAGGGGATGATCTCAGTCTTTTTTGTGTTCCAAAGAAATAGTGGGGACATTTATTGTATCAAAAAACTCTACCAGTTTAGACTGATCCTTGGGTGTTTCCGAAGGATAAAGACTAGAATAAAAGTTCATCAAAATGTTGTTAATTTTAAAGGGATCAATTGTTAGTTCCCCGGCATCATTTGCAATTTCAGAAATATGTTGTGCTGATGAGCTGGATTTAAGTTGATGGGCTAAGAATCGGTTAGCCTTATCACCGTGTTCATAAAAAACCCTTGTGACCGAAGAATAAGCTGTTCTGCGTGACTTGTATTGGATCTGAAAATCAGTCCTTTCCTTATAAAGTTCTGCTGTAGGAGAAGTATTGACTGTCGATTTTGGATATTGCATCAATTAAAAGTCGCCTTGTCCTTCCCCTCTCTCTATTAATAACAGCAGTGTAAGATATAATGACTCCCCCAAGCACTACTTAGGGTCTCCCAGAGGAGACATGCTCCGTTTAATTCAATTCTAAAAAAAACTGTCAATTGAAGAGGATTCGTGTTGACAAAAAGATTCATCTGACAACAGCGATGAGTTTAATCGCCATGTGTAGCTGGTAAAATCAGACGGAAAGGGAGCATTATATCTTTTTTTATATATATATAAAAAAAACGAATAAATATATTAGTTGAATGAATGTATTAAATATACATTTTCTAAATGAGAAATGCTGTATTTTCCACGATTATGAAAGTGTTGTAAATGTCTGGTGAAAGTTAGTGAAGATGCGGGACAGGTGCGGCGGGTGTGGCAGCGCTATAAATGGCGCTGATGAGCGCTGCTCTACAGCCTGTGCTTCAGGAGAGGAGTCATGGACGCAGTGTCGCAGGTGTTCGTCTGAGCAGATCTGGCCTGTATTTGAAGTCTCTGTGATCAGCTGAAGTGCTTTGTGTTGAGATAATGAGCAGCGGTACTCCTTACATCGGCAGTAAGATCAGTCTGATCTCTAAAGCTCAGATTCGCTATGAGGGAATATTATACACTATTGACACGGATAACTCCACCGTGGCTCTGGCGAAGGGTGAGTGTCCAGTCCGCAGCGCGCGCCTCTTTATCATAGTTTCCACGTGCTGCGCGTGAGATCAGCTTTCAAATCCGCTGATCAGAGGCTCCAGACAGCGAGCGTGCAACACACACACACACGCACACACACGAGTCTTTCTGAGCCAGTTCTCTTCAGTAATATAAAATAGACAGTGCAAAGACTGTTCATGCATCACGTGTTCACATTAAAACCCTGTTGACCCGCTGCAGTTTATATCGGTTCATTGAAGCAGTCGAGCAAATTAATAACGAAGCCTAATCGAAGTCAAGATCAAACCGTAAAACTTGTTCACTTGATAGTAAATGTTTATAGGTCTGAGTGTTGATCTTTATTTGACCCTCTAACTTTAGCACTCTCCGTTTTCTAACTGCTTGTTTTCTTGTTGTATATAAATGAATGAATGAATGCATAAATAAATTGCCTTGTTTATAAGTACTGTTACTGAGACTTGTCACAGCACTTGCATATTATTGCCCTTTTATTGGTTTGATTGCTTCTACTGTCCTCCTTTGTAAGTGTCTAAATGTAAAGTTAAACCGCAGTCCCAGGCTCACTGGTGTTGATGGAGAGGGTGAAGTTTGGTTGGGTTCGAGCTCTGATTTCCTTGCCTGTCTTGTAAGGTCCATCAGGTTTATTTGGCGGTGACCGTCATGGAGTCTGACTGCGGCTTTTGTTTTTGGCAGTGAGGTCTTTTGGGACGGAGGGGCGGCCGACGGACCGGCCCGTGCCGCCGAGGGATGAGGTCTTCGAGTACATCATCTTCAGGGGAAGTGACATCAAAGACATCACGGTCTGTGAGCCTCTGAAGATTCACCACAGTCTTCCTCAGGACCCTGCTATCGTTCAGGTTAGTTTGTCTGCGAGGGAGTCTCCAGCAGGTGTCTGCAGGCAGGGCTGATGTGTGTTTCTCTCCGTCAGTCGTCTGTGGGGTCGGTCCATTACCCTGCGTCTCAGGCCGGCTACAGCCCTTACCGGAGCGTGCTGCCCTCCTACAGCCAGCTGGCCGCCAGCTCGCTCCTCAGCCAGCAGTACGCCGCCGCCCTGGGCCTCGGTGAGATGAGCTGCCTCTGCGTCACACTGCGCTGCGAGCGGTGCTCACCCTGACTGTTCTGTCTGTTTCTGAGGCTCTGGTGTTCCTGTGAGGAGAGGCCCGATGGTGGAGCAGGCGGTTCAGACGGTGCCTGCGGAGCAAGCGGTGCAGAAGAAGGGTTTGTCTGGAGCGCAGCAGCAGGGAGGAGAGCCGGGCCGAGCGCAGAGGACCAGAGCCCCAGCCCCGGCACCGGCCCCGGCCCAGAGAGGTGAGCGACTCCGCCGGATCCCAGCTCATCAACCCAAACATGACATCTTCCGACATGTTCTCTGACAAACTGCTGGTTTTGACCCTGTGACAATCCTTTTTTCTTTTTCTTTCCTCTCTCTTCCCACTTCATGTTCTGCCCGTGGATCCGGTCTGTTCCAGCGGCACAGCAAGGAGCCTTGAAGGGACCGAGTCCAGCCAATGACGAGAACAAGCCTCCAGGCAGCAGGAGAAAACAGGGTAAAGACTGAAGTGTTTGTTCTGTGGAAACGAGTACAGCTTCCGATCCACATCTGAGGTGTCTTGCAGGAGCTCGCCGGTCCAGGAACCGCGGCCGAGGTCAGATCCTCGTAGGCAACACCAAGCCCAGCACCCTGCAGTTCGAGTCGGACTTTGACTTCGAAATGGCAAACGCTCAGTTTAATAAAGACGACCTGGAGAAGGAGATCGAAGAAAAGCTCAGTGTTCAAGGTACGTGGTTCTACCTGAACTCCTGCCCTTCGTCTGCGGTTTTCTACACCTGATTGGAGATGTTTTTCTTTGTGCTCTTGTGTGTTTCTCCTGTCAGAACCGAAGGAGAGCCCGGAGGAAAGGAGCGATAAAGAGCAGGAGAAGCCTGTCCCTGAGAGCGAGAGCCCTGCTGAAGAGGATCCACTCGGGCCCAAGTGCTTTTACAATAAAGCCAAGTGCTTCTTCGATAACGTCTCCTCAGAGCTCAAGTCGAGGTATGAGCCGCTTGCGTTTCCGGCGGGAGCGTGTCCTCGGGGTAATCTCTGTCTCTGTCTCCAGGCGTACCACGTGGGCTGAGGAGAGGAAGCTGAACGTGGAGACCTTTGGGGTCCCCGGGCGGTTTCTGAGGGGCCGTGGGTTTCGGGGTAATTACAGAGGGAGACGGGGCCGAGGGGCAGCGCAGCATCCCGTCCCACAGAGAGTAGGGAGCGGGCGGCTGTGAGGTGAGTTGCAGCATCTCTGAGACGACTCTGGAGTTTGACGTGTGTAAGGAGAACCCTTCAGGGCTGTTTCCCGTACAGCGCTGTAAACCGCTGATTAACCACCGTAGTACGAGGCATTGTGGAAGCGCTCTAGCTAGTCACTGCTGTTTCCCGAACACAGTCACATCTCCGCAGTTTGAACCTCATTAGTTCAACATTATAGGGCCGTTGTTAATGACATCACAGGCATGTGCTGGAGGATTCACTTCTGCTGTTTAACTGATTCCAGAGCTCCAAGATGCTGCTGTATTGATCATGGCACCTGATGACTAATTGACTTTTTTTTTTTTTTGTTTAACTCGTCGCAGGTCCCTCTTACGGTTCTCCTGGGTATTTATGCACATGCGCACTCTCAAAAACAGCACTTGAGGATGTGCTAAAATACATAGATTAAAATGCATTTATATTTAGCTGGAATGGAATATAAACGTAGTATTGCATGTTAGCGTGCTTACTGTGCCCAAGAGCAAAATTAACTTAAGCCCACATGTCTTCCTAACCAGAAACTATGCTTCTGACCACAGGTCGAGAGCTGTAGCTTCAACCGCATTAGTTTGCGCCGCTGATTGTGACTTCTGGTTTGAGCTATGGTCTCAGGGAAACACCGACCCGTTGAACTTGAGACATTAGTTGGCTAATGATGCTTTTAACGGTCTGTCGTCGTAGATCTCTCTTCATCTAATCGACTCCTGATGCACTGAAATCCCACTCGCCGCTGCAGATGCTTGCCACTCGTTCTGAGTGAACGGCAACTACTTTGGCTTAAACGTGCCTCTTTCCTCCAGATACACCGCCTTCCTCCGGGACGTGGCTGACTTGCTCTCGTCTGAGTTTGGTTTCCGGTGTCGGAGATCTTCAGTGGTAAATATCACTAGACTGTTCTCGTCATCTCGCCCTCCTGTGAAAAATGGCTACATTGATTGTTAGTTTTCATTTGATGTTTAAACGGCCTTTTCCTTTTTGTTTAATGTGAAGAAACTCTCGGCTTTAATGTGAATGCACCTTAATCTATCAGTGATTTTTGCATTTGAACTAGGATGGCACTTTTATTTGTATGTACGGCCAATTTAATGGCTATACAGGAATATCCATTTAGATGGAGTAGATGAACTTCAGCCTATGGTATGTGGTCCCCAATAATTATTTATTACCTTTTTTTTTTTTTTTTTTTTCCATGTGTGTAAAATTGTAAGGGGATCTTGTTCTTGATTGTGATTGTTAATAAACATAGGAAATTAAAATCTTGTGTCTGAATTTTTTTTTTTTTTTTTTAATTTGCACTTTGAATGCCTTGCAGAGCTTTAATTCCTTATACTTTAATAATAAAATGGGAGTGTTAAAGATTAGTGAAAGGAATGGTTCCTGAATGTGCTCAACCTAAGGTCAAAACGCTGATTAAAACCTCAATCCACACCACTTCAGTCCATCAGTTAACATCTTGAGACTAAAAGTTGATTCTGTGCTAATTTGATCTAATATTTTGTTGATTTGTTCAGGGTAATTAAAGCAACTGGAGTCTTTTGTTTATTGGTTTTAATGTGGTAGTAATGTTATTTGGGGTAGAAAGTGCCTGAAGGCACTATGGGTTCTCCAGTGCTTTCCAAAAAAAAGATCGTTTTGAACAGGTTAACTTTGATATTGTGAGCCTTTTTAACCCTGTGTGTGAGGTAAAAAGCCCACCTTGCCACCTCATTTTTCTTTGTTTTAATATTTTAAACCAATATCTTTCTGTAGGAAATAAACTACACTAAAAATTACATGGAGGGGGGGAATGGTATGTGTTCCTAAGTGATGGTTGTTTCTTGTTTGGCAGGCTGTATCCCAGTAAGGCTGTCTGTATTTGAAGGATCCTTGGAAGATGGCCTTTTTTGTCTTTGATTTGGTTTATTTTGAAGGATGCATCGTGTGTCCTCAGTCACCCACAGTCCTTTTACACACATACCAATTCACAAAGGATTAGAGCAGGGATACTCAAATCTGGCTCGCAAGATCCACGTTCCTGCAGTGTTTCTCCAACCCTGATCAAACTAACCTGACCATGTTAATGTCTTCAAGATGATTAGAAAATCACAGGAGAGTTTGATCAGTTGGAGCTAAACTCTGCAGAAAAGTGGATCTTGCGAGCCAGATTTGAGGATCACTGGATTGGAGGAAAAAAGAATCAACATTGAACTCGTTGTTTTGTTTTTGTTTTTTCCCCTTTCTTTGCATTAAATGAATCGCAAAATGCTAAACGGTCTGTAATATACTGCCTGGCCAAAAAAAAGTCACCATCCAGATTTAAATAAGCAAATACGTTAGCTTTCAGAATAAAACCATCATTGCAGTGATTAATGTGTTTGTTTGGCAACTATTCTTTGAACCCTAACTGACGCAGTGTAGATTTTTATTTCTCCACCAGCTGTGTTGAAAGACATACTCCTGTCCGTATTTCAGAATGACAAGATGCAGTAAATGTTACAGGAGTTGTTTGGATCATACCTAGTATTTTTAACTTTAAAAAATTGCAATGTTAGCCTTAAGTAAGGTTAACGAATTTGATTTTACAGTCTTTGTGATTTTTCTTAAGTAGAAGTGTAATAACCGCCGACTTGAAGGTCCTTGGAGCGTGAGAGAGATATAAAGAGCTGCTTACTGAGAATGACAGATTTATTTCTAAAGCAGTGGCACGGTTCAAAAACAAGCTTTGGTGCCGACCAAAGTACTGTGCACGAAGATAGAAAACCCAACACAGAACAAGAAACAGAAGCCACTACAAATTAAAATAAGAACTATAAACATTTTACACAGACTACACAGGGCTAAGTGAAGTGCATGCACGTATACTGAGAAAACCACGCAAACAGTATGATGCAGCACAAATGCACCAGGAGGAAGTAGGGAGCAGCATACATGAAATACAGTTGAATGTAGATAACATAGTTATGTGGTAATGAGTGGGTGGTAACAGTCCAGTCCAGTGTGTGTCGTTCTTATCGCTTCCCTCGTCTGCAGGTGAGGAGTCGTGATGCAGTGAGGGCCGAACGCTCCTGTACCTCGTGCCAGGCAGCAGAAGAGTGAAAGGTTTACGAGAGGGGTGTAGATGTCTGGGACGGAGGGAAGAGAGACCCCAGTGGTCTTCTCTCTCTGCTGCAGGGTCTTGTGATCCGAGATGCTCTCAATAGTCCCTCTGTAGGAAGTGCTGTAGTGGTTTTGCTTCCGCCAAACCTAGGGAGGGGAAACAGTGCAGTGATGGGTACTCATGTCACCAATGATATGATTTTTGGATCAGGTGTCACTTAACGTGTGGTTATGAGTACATCACATAAGAAAGATTGGTGGGATCTTGTAGAACCTCTTTCTGTATTTATCAACACAAGGAAGACACAAGTGTAATTAAATACATTTTATTAATTTGGGTGTTGCTATGTCAGAGCTGTTATCTTATGGAAAGATAAACTGAAACTAAGGCCAACCTTATTATGCCTCAAAAAAAAAAAAAGGGAGTCTCTTCCGCTCATCAAGGCTGTATTTATTCGATCAAAAATACAGAAAAAACAGTAATATTGTGAAATCTCATTCCAATTTCTAATATTGGTTTCCTATTTGAATATGCTTTAAAATATCATTTATTTCTGTGACGCAGCGCTGAATTTTCATCATCATTACTGCAGTCTTCAGCGTCACATGATCATTCTAAGATGCTGATTTATTATGAGTGCTGAAACTGTTGCGCTGCTTCATATTGTTTTTTGGAACGTGATCCTTTTTTATTTGATTCTTTGATGAATACAAAGTTAAAAAGAGCAGCATTTGTTCAAAATAGAAATCTTTTCTAACAATATAACGCTCCGTTCTCTCTATATTTTAGGATTGGATGTACCCAATATTTCCTTTCTTTTTCTCTTTTTAAGAAGCGAGAGGAAAACAAATTCATCCTCAGTGCTTGAAGACTCCATTTAGTAGGCTACGGTTTAGTGAATTTCTTCACAATGGATTAATTAATACGCATTGGACTCAGTGTGCAAGGTTTCTGCGTGTAACGAATTTTCAGGATTATGAATATTAAAAAACGCATACAAAAATTTCTGACTCCGTGTGCAATGACCTTTACTTCTTCTGGAGGTGCAGCTGGATCACGTACAATAGGTACTGATCTATCCTTGAGTTTTAACTTTTTAACAAAACCTGCCTTGTATTATCCCTTGTTCAGAAAGCAGTTTGGAGTAAAATTATTTGCGCAGATATAAACGAATTTAGGTGTATTCGGTGGCGCATTACCATTAAAAACAAAACTAATGCACAACGTCCTCAGTGGCTCTGATGTCGGGAGAAAATTAAGATTCTTATGTTCTTCTAAATCACAAAACTACAAAAAACCTGCATTGCTTACAAGACATTGTCGCTACAGATGCTGGAGCATGGAGAAAATTATGGACTTCATACAACTGGCTAAGGACGAAAATATGCTAATATTGGACAGTACTTCAGCGGTTGAGGGTGGGGCCTGAGCAATATGACATCATACTGCTCAGAAAATCAAAACTGTTTGATAATTGAGACCGTTTAGGATTTTTGGGGATTAAAAAAAAAGGAGTGTTTGCTTATGTTAGTCCACCAAGATCCAATCAAAATGTAGAAACTTTTGTCCACTGTTGTGGCCAAAGAGGGGCCCTGCCACCGCTGAATGAACACCAAGGAATTTGGTGCTCTTGATGATCTCTGTGGAGGAGCCATCAATTTTCGATAACCATCTCTTATTTTGTCCACATTCAGGGGCAGGTAGTTGACTTTGCACCAGTCTGTTAGCCAATGCACCTATTCTCTGTATGCTGACTCGTCACCTTTGCAGATGAGACCCACCACAGTCGTGTCATCAGCGAATTTAATGATGTGGTTTGAGCTGTGCGTTGCTGTCGTGAGTCAGCAGAGTGAAGAGCAATGGGCTAAGCATGCAGCCCTAGGGGGGCAGAGTGGTGGTGCTGGAGAAGCTGTTTCCTAGTCGGACTGGAGGTCTCTCAGAAAGGAAGTCCAGGATACAGTTGCAGAGGGAGGGGTTCAGGCCCAGCAGACTCAGCTTTCCAATCCGTTACTGAGGAAAGATGGTGTTGAATGCTGAGCTATGTCTATGAACAGAATTCTTATGTATGTGGCTTACATATGTGAGCGAGAGCTCGGTGGAGGGTGGTGGTGACAGCATCGTCTGTTGAGCATTTAGGGCGGTTCGTGAACTGAAAGGGGTCCAGTGTAGAGGGCAGAAGAGTCTTGATGTGCCTCATGACAAGCCTCTCGAAGCACTTTATGACAATGAATGTGTGCACAACAGGCCAGTAGTCATTGAGGCTGGATACATAAGACTTCTTTGGCCCAGGCATGATGGTGGTGGTCTTGAGGCACGTTGGGACAATGGCGCTGCTCATGGATGAATTAAAGATGTCAAAGAAAACATAAGCCAGCTGGTCTGCAGATCCTCTGAGCAACTTACTAGGAATGTTGTCTAGTCCCGTGGCTTTCTGTGGGTTCACTCTGCATGGCCTGGATGCCCTGCCACATGCACCGAGTGCCACCACTGTCTCGGAAGTGGCTGTGGATTTTCTGGGTATGGACACGCTTTGCCTCTCTGATGGCTCTTAATGCTGTCTTGTTGCCTATTCTGAAGGCAGAGTTGCGGGTCCTCAGCAGCATACACACTTCCGCAGTCATCCACATCTTCTGGTTTGAGTGTGTAGTGATGCTCTTGAAGTCAGTGCCGTCATCTATGCACTTGCTGATGTAGCTGGTCACCGATGATGTGTATTCCTCCAAGTTGGTGGAGTCACCAGTTGTTGCAGCCCCCCTGAACATGTGCTCAAAACAGTCCTGAAGAGCAGAGATGGCCCTTGCGGCCAGGTTTTCACCTTCAGAGCTGGTTTGTCGCGTCTGACGAGCGGTCTGTATGCTGAGATTAGCATAACAGAGATGTGGTCTGAGTGGCCGAGATGGGCGCGGGGCTCTGAGTGATATGCACTGGGAATGTTTGTGTAGATCCAGCTTGTTTGCCCCTCTCATTGCAAAGTCCACATGCTGATGGAATTTAGGAAGAACTGCTTGGAGATTCACTTGATTGAAATCTCCTGCGACAATAAACAGTCCATCAGGGTGTGTGTTCTGCAGCTCGCCAATGTGCCTCGTTAGATTTAGCGTTCACACTAGCGCTAGGAGGAATGTACACACCGACTATGAACACGGTTGTGAATTCCCGTGAAGTAGTAAGTGCATCAATTGCCCTTTGAAAATTCTTAAAAGAATGGCATGATTTTACTTTGGCTAAAGATCTCAAATGGAAAAAACTTGACTTAACCACAAAGTTAACCTGTTTATCAAACTTAAGTTCATTGTCAAAGACAACACCCAGATTTTTTGTGAATTTTTCTCAATGAAGTCAGCTTTTTCTGAGCATACTGCCTTCTGATACTGAAAGTGATTCATTTAACACATCATAAGAGACCTGGGCCCGTATTCATGAAAAATCTTAGCACTAAGAGTTGATCCGAAAATTCTTAGAAATGTGGGTGTTTCCCCTTAAAATTAAAGAAAAGATCCTAGTAAAGACAAAAGTAATTCAGGAAGCATCTTAACCCTTAAAAGAGGTCTTAAGGTCCAAAATTGTTAGGAGTACGGACGAGGACTTTTAAGAGGCTTAAGAGTTTCTTTAGCAGTGGAAAAAGTGGACGAAACATGAAGAGGGAGAAGAATTGTGTTGCATACAATGCATGACAGTGAGTTAATAAGACGCTACACATTAGATTGTGCAGGGATAATGTTTGTGACCGATAAGTATGACAGCATGGTAAATAAAAAATAAAGAATATATATACATATATAATGTGTGTGTGTGTGTGTGTGTGTGTGTGAGAGAGAGAGAGAGAGAGAGTACGGTAAAACAGGAAAAATCACGCCTGTAATTTCAAAGTGAAGGCTTAAAATAAACCCTACTCTTAAAAGCGCTCTTTTATTTCCTTCTCGGACAACCAACCAATCACAGTTTTCAAAAGACTGTGTCATAGCTAGCAATGGGGTCAGCCCCGCCTCCTCACTAAGATAAAAGTTTTTGCCTTTTTCTCGCTCAGAGTTGCTCTCAGATTGGTCCTGAATCACTTTTAAGCTAAGACTCCTAGTTAGAAATTTTTAAGCTAAATTAGGAGCTCTCTGAGAGGATTCTTAGAATCTTTAAGAATACGGGCCCTGGAGCTTGTCTTTTTTCTATTTTCTTTCCATTCCTCTACAAATCTGTCTTGAGTCTCTTGTGGTGTCATTTAGCCATGGATCAGACCGTGGTTTGTAGTATTTACCTTAAGTAGAGATATTTCATCTAAAATGATTGTGCAGACTGAGTTAAAGCAGCTGAGCTTGGAGAGAGATTGTTACATTCAGCCTTGTTGGTCGATGATACTATTGATGAAATGTGCCCACAGTGGTGGGAGAGCATTACTCTGCTGGGGTGCAGTTCTTCAGCATGGAAGAATCTACAACCCGAATTCCGTAAATGTTGGGACGTTTTTTAAAATTTGAATAAAATGAAAACTAAAAGACTTTCAAATCACATGAGCCAATATTTTATTCACAATAGACCATAGATAACATAACAAATGTTTAAACTGAGAAATTTGACAGTTTTATGCACAAATCGAGCTAATTTCAAATTTGATGTCTGCTACAGGTCTCAGAATAGTTGGGACGGGGGCATGTTTACTGTGGTGTAGCATCTCCTCTTCTTTACAAAACAGTTTGAAGACGTCTGGGCATCGAGGTTATGAGTTTCTGGAGTTTTGGTGTTGGAATTTAGTCCCATTCTTGCCTGATATAGGTTTCCAGCTGCTGAAGAGTTTATGGTCGTCTTTGACGTATTTTTCATTTAATGATGCGCCAAATGTTCTCTATAGGTGAAAGATCTGGACTGCAGGCAGGCCAATTCAGCACCCAGACTCTTCTACTACGAATTGACTGCAGTATGTGGTTTTGCATAGTCCTGCCGAAATAGACGTCATCTGGAGGGGAGCATATGTTGCTCTAAAACCTTTATATACCTTTCAGCATTCATAGTGCCTTCCAAAACATGCAAGCTGCCCATAATTATGCACTTATATTCCTTCCTAGAGAAAAATGATATCTGTGAGGAATTCCAGTCAGGATTTAGATCGTATGATAGTACTGAGACTGCTCTCATTAGAGTTACAAATGACCTGCTTCTATCATCTGATCGTGGTTGTATCTCTTTATTAGTTCTACTGGATCTTAAAGACCCATCTCTTTAGCCTGGCTTACACATAACACATTAATACGCTTCTATTATTCAAATCCGTTAAAGGATTGTTAGGCTGCATTAATTAGATCAACCAGAACCGGGAACACTCCCCATAACACACGATGTACTCGTTACATCGTAAGTTGAATGGCATCTACGCTAATATTTGTCTGTTTCTTTCCTAGTCTGTTTCTCAGTCCGTATCCGATCAGATGGTGGATCAGCACCAAGAGATGATGTCTACAGCCCTGATCGTCAGCGGAGACCAGGACGCCCGGATGACCCCCAGAGATATATCCCCAGATATATCAACCAAAAATAACAAAATAACTAAAATATAATAAAATACCTAACTACATAATACTACTATTGTTAGAAATTGCAACAAAATTAAAATAGAAATATAAACTTTTGAACTGCGGGTTTCGTCTGGTCAGAGGTAAAAGCGCTATATAAATAAAGGTGACTTGACTTGACTTGACTTATGCAGATGCTGGCTTTTGAACTGAACGCTGATGACACGCTGGAAGGTCTTCCTCCTCTTTAGCCCGGAGGACACGGCGTCCGTGATTTCCAACAAGAATGTCAAATTTGGACTCGTCTGCCATAGAACACTTTTCCACTTTGAAACAGTCCATTTTAAATGAGCCTTGGCCCACAGGACACGACGGCACTTCTGGACCATGTTCACATATGGCTTCCTTTTTGCATGATAGAGCTTTAGTTGGCATCTGCAGATTGTGTTCACCAACAATGGTTTCTGGAAGCATTCCTGGGCCCATTTAGTAATGTCAAGTCACCTTTATTTATATAGCGCTTTTATAGGGCGGTGTTGCAATAGAGGCTATTTACACTAAGTGAAAATAGCAGTATTCTTTAGTGATATGCTATTTACACAGTGCAAATAGCTTTAGATTCTATTTATTCTCTGTTAAAATAGCATGATTTTGCTAATTACTTATTGCAAATATTGAATAAAAGGGTATGATTAATTGTGGCGAAAAACATTATTAGAGAAAAACATTACTTATTGCAAATAGTGGCACTTATCTGCATCTCTGCATTATAATACATTATAAAATAGTATGCAATAACTTTTGTTATAGTTATAGTATGTCATTTTTTAATTTTATTTAAAATTATTAGGACAAGCCTCCTTACACCTACCCTAACCCTACCCGATACTTTATGTTCAACTTTTTGATTATTTCCTTCATTTTTATTAAAAAATTATTGCTTTTCTGATGTGATTTGAAATTTAAAAAGGGAGAAAAAAAGTTTGCCAAAAGGCAGATTCAAACCCCGGTCGATCGTGTCAAAAGAAGTGTACTACACGCTTTACCATCTGCGCCACTGAAGCTAACGAATGATGACCGTCTTTTGCAAATTTGACTATCCCAATCATACGTTTGTGGGTGGAGTTAGTATAAATAGCCTCTGCCAACAACATGGCTATTTGCACTTAAATAGACACTCCGATTTGTTTTATTTTATTTTTTATATTCCCAACAATTAAACAGTTGCCCACAGAAAAAAACAGGGGGTGCTGCAGCACCCTCAGCACCCCCACTTCCCGCGCCTCTGGGCGGGTATATGAAAATGTTGGGGGCGTAACTATTAGAGATCCCGACTGTTACGTCACAGTCTGTGTTCTGTTCTGATTCGCTGATACTGATTTTCAGTGGTCTTTTTTTATTCACGAGATTTACATAAGAAGGAGGAAACTATGGTGTTTGAGGCTCACGGTGTGTCATTTCCATGTACAGAACTGTTATTTAACTATGCCAAGGTAAATACAGTTTTCCATTCTATGGCACCTTTAATACCGATGATGCCAATGTAGTTTTCGATGAGTCTGCTATGTTAGCAATAATAACGTAACCTGCTTGACGGATAGTAATGTGGACTACAGACATGACCGCTGTCGCGGCACGACCAAACAGCTTGAAGTTGTCTAATTTAGCACGGTCTCCCTGCTGCACTAATAGTAGTAAGGCTTTCCTCTGTGTATACTTAACCTTACAAGTACAATTTTAGCTGTATTATTTGTGTCCCCTTCAAAAATTGCTCTTGAGAAATTTTACGTTTGGGTGTTTCTGCAACTTCGGGCACTTTTGACTCTCCAAAATGTAGAAAAATCTCATTTTAATTTTAACCATCAGAGTCTGTAATACTTATATAAAGTTCAACAAAATTGCATAGAGTCATTAAGATTTTAATCTGGAACATGTTTATTTTTTATGTTTTTCAACTCTTCTTCTTACAAAATGTCCTTACAGTAATGTTCATTATATACATTTTTCTTTTTTAATTTCTATATAAATGTAATTCCAATAGCTTTCAAATTTTGTGCAGTTTTGTAAATACTGATATTAAAAAATATATATGGAAAAAATAAAATAAATAAAGCAGAGCTGCGGTAATGCGGTAAAGAGAAGAGGAAGAGAAAACTAGGGGTGCACGTAAAATGCTATTCATATATGAACCGCGATTCTGTCTTCTAACGATTCTAATGGATTCACAAGTTTCAAAATCATGTTCTAAAGCAGCGGTTCTCAATCCTGTTCCTCACATCACCCTGCTCTGCACACGCTCTGCATCTCTCTCTCTCTCTCTCCAACAATGAAATGTTCCATTTATACACTTATTTTCACACAGCTATGACAAGCGTTAAACATGGACATGCGTGTGGTTGGTGTACTGTATTAAAGCTTTAATCAGGATAAAACCATATATTAAAAGCTAACAGAAGCAGTAGCACTTACAAATAACAGCATATCTAAAAGTATGAGACAACAACAACAAACAAAAAACATACCATTAAAAGCCATGCTTGCACAGGTTCTGCGCAATCCTCTTCACTAATATCCTCTGTGTCTCAATCGGGCTCAAATTGATAAGCAATATTGACGACGCCATTGTTTACAATACAACCGGAGCACATGCCACTGAGCTGAGGGGCAGGATGTTTAGATGAGCACTAGAGGCGGTTTAGCCAATCACAACACAATCTGACCCGATTGCGTATTTCTGAGGGAGGGGCTTCATAAAACCAGGAAATGATCAGCGCGTTTAGAGGAGAAGAGCGATGTGGAATAAAGGTAAATTATGTGAAAAATAATGCGTTTTTTAAAAATGAAGCATTAACACATGTTAGACTGCACCCCCTAAAACACAATCAAGCCTAGAAAAAAACAGTAAACCACCCCTTTAACAGCAGATTCAGTGATGTGAGAGCTGATCTGCGCATCACGGCTCCGACACAGCCACCGGAGCAGATCACGGTCGCAATGCTTGTGTTTATACCCAGTGGCGCCAGCAGGTGGACTGACCTGAGATTTGCCCCCCAAACATTTCAGCAGTAAATTATAGGCCCGTGTGTCCCATATTTCTGTCGACTAATTCAGCCATGCCATTAATAATGAATGTATCAGTCTTTTGCATGCCAAAGTCAATTTCTGCTTATAAACATTATGTCAAATAGAAAGAGAAAATCGTGCTACACGCACTTTCATGAGATCGGGTTAGACTACAACAATTAATTTGTAGCCTATTTTACAAATGGGAATACAACGAATTCATGACAATGTTTTACATTCAAGCATTACATTCTTTAAAATCATCTGGAATGCAATAAAGTAATTTTTAAAGCTGTTTTTAAAGCATTTGACGCATGTTTTAGGCTTTTCTTTATTTTTATATTTTACTTAGAAGGTGATGAAAAATGACTCGCCATCTCCTCATTGGACGTGCCTTTAGAGAAAAATGCATCTTTACGGATTACATAATGAAAGAGTTTTTGTTTTCGATTTGAATTACTTCGTTTTAAAGTAGTAATTTAAAACTTTCTATAGATATATTTATCATATTTGTGACTCAGTTCGTTGAGTTTCGGTTCATCATTGTGAAGCGCTCCTATTCAAGACGGCAAGCGCATCCTCTGTTTTCCTATTTATTTTATAAAAGCACGTTTTGTTGTTATTGTGAGTGCACACAAATAAAAGTAGACCCTTTACAGTTCCGATTGATGTATTACTCTTACCTTTATGAGCAAAAATTACGGCCTATTTTAAGTTGTTTCCAATATCAAGAAAAAAAAGTGACCGCTCTGGCGCCTCCATGTCCTGCAAAGTGCGCTTCAGCTTCCACTCTTCACACAAATTATTAGATATGCACCTAGCACACATTTATATAGTTTAAACATTAACTAACATTGTGATATGCTTGAACTGTTTATCTGTAGATTTTATTTTAGGCAATTTGAGAAGGCTAAATTGATCAAACATAGGCTATGATCACTGTCTGCCGCTGGCTGCTGGTCATTACTTAAAAAATAAAAATAAAAATTACATTTAAGGAACAAAAAGTGCTCCAAACGTTTTTATTCATTAACTTTATAAAAAACGAAACGAAATATAATCACTTTACCATTACATATGAAAAAAAAACAAAATAACTGTGCGTTCCCTCGGAAGAAATCCTGCAGGCGCCCCTGTTTATACCAGCCACGCCGCGGCACGTTTCAGAAGCATCCCAGAATCTCGTGGTCTCGCGCTGTATCTCTGCTTCGCTCCTGGTGTGATTTGGCACCGCGTGGAGGACGGAACAAACGGTCATCGGAGCCGTAAGGGGTAACGGTAACAGGCTAATACAATGATAATAGGTTGCTTTTAAATGAACATTTTAATAAAAAACAAAAGTTCTTCTTTGGCCAGATTATAGTCTACACTTTCTTAATAGCATAAACACAGCTTTACTCCATTCAATCTTTATCTGGAATGCCACTGTATCTGTCACTGCAGCTTCCCGAACAGGCGAACACACAAATTAAATCTGTGTGTCTGTCTGCCTGATGAAAAAATGAATTTAAAACACGTTCATATTTTAGAGAATATTTGCATCACTAATGATTTATCTCATCCACCCGCAATTAATTAGAATGTATTTTTTATTACATGACCCACTGACCCGCAGATTACCCGCGGATACAGCCGCCATCCGCGCATCACTATTACCTGGAGTCTAGACTAGTGCGCGTGCGTAGAGTGTGTTCTTGCACTGCACTTTCACTACATTTAGAATGAACACAAAATTAAAGACATGGGAGCAGAAAATGTATTTTGTACCACTTCATATAGCCTAGTTAATCAATTACCATGATTACAAATGTGATATTGAATTTTTTACAACAGCTCAATAAGAGGTTAATTTCCTGTTTTTTGCTTTATTTCGACAACAAACAATCACTCCAAACACAGCCACAGCCCCCCCCCCATCTGAGTGTTGTCCCCCCTAAAAATATCATTACAAGTGACTCTGTGTACTGAAAATAATATAATGGACATATACTTAAAATAATTGTGTGAGTAGTAAAACAAAATAAACGCAAAAAAGCGTCTTAAGTTCAGAAATGTTTTGATTCCCCCCTCCTTTGCCTCACAATGGTTTGGTCCACTGCCTGCTTTCCTTCTTTACCGATACACACACACACACACACACACAGGAGTCCGGTGGGAGAGAGCTCCTCAGTAACAGTTAATTATGTGTAAGCGCTATTTTATTCTCTTTAAACTTCGGGTGAAATGATTCTTTCTCTTTAATACAGATGATGCTGGATCATTAATAAATTTGTCATGACAAAAAAATTATGACATCCGATGTATTTTCTATGAGCGATTATAAGGTTAACAAGTTTAATACCGTAGCTTGTCACCCACTACAACTAACACGGCGATAAGCCTGTGTGTGAACTGATATTAGGCTAATATTGTAGACCTACGGATGCTTTGGGCTTTGCTCAATATGATGTTAAGTGGCAGATCAGTGGGCTTAATGCGGTTGAATATCTAAAGAGACGTACTCGGTTCCAGACGAAACCTAAAATACTATGGAGGACGCAAAATAATAATTATAATATGACCACAGCGTGGTGAACCATATGAACCGAACTCATATTTAAACAAGGCCCATGCTACACATGCTGTGTACACATATCTATCCTTACAAGTACAATTTTGGCTGTATTATTTGTGTCCCCTTCAAAAATTGCTCTTGAGAAATTTTATGTTTACTGTCCCCCCCTACTGTCAGATGAAATTTACGCCCCTGGGTTGGAGCTGTAGTAAATAACTCAAACTGTTTTTTATGTTTAAAAAATATAATCTCCTAAAGTTGATGTGTTTTGTTGCAACACACTGATTTGAGGCATGCAGTACTTTGTGTTTTGCCCTCTGGTTTCTTTTATTTATCCTGCACTGCCTTCTTTTCAGATTTTTCCCTCTTTTTGTCAGCTGGAAGACACTCTATCTGCCCATTTTCCTGTCTCTTTTTATAACGTTCCTTCTGCAGAACCTCTCTGGGTCTTTTCTCATTTCCTCTCTGCATTTCTTTGATCTTATTGTTGATGAATAACAAAATGTCATATTTAAATATAATTTACAATAGACTGAATATTTGTAATTTAATATACAGTAAACCTTGAACTTCTCTGTACCGCAACACCTACATTTTGCTGTGGTAAAGAGATGTTGCTGAAATGACATTTTTGCTAATATTGCAGTTAATTGGCACCTAGCAAGGTTACTACATTAGTTTTGAGTCTTAGCATCTTAATATACATGAATTAAACCGTATTATGCCAGGGTCTGTCTGAATACTGGATTCTGATTGGCTGGCAGGTGTTGAACTGCAGGTAGTTCCAGGTCAGTTTAATCACGTTCTATATTAATGCGCTTCCTATAAACATTGGTAACCATAGTAACATACAATAATAATATAAGCGGGATAATCACTCCGCTCCACGTCCTGCATTCAAATCGTTTAATGCACAGCTAGCCGTTGATTATTCCTTACATAAACATTTATTTTTAAAATGTAGTTCAAAGTACAGAATTACTAAGCTATATGGTAAGGACACACAATAAATACTGACACAGAAAATATGACATTTACCCCATATTTTTGGGATCTTGTGAGTGAGGTAGTGAGGTGGCCCAATCTGTCAGCAATGTGCTCATGTGCTACTTTCTGTTTCCATAGAAACTAGACTTGTTTGTCTTTGATAAAATGTGATAATAAAAGCCTTTTTTCATTGTTGCGGTAAGGACTCAAAAGTGTGGGACATGCACATTTAGTTGAAAAAATCATAGAAATGATCAGTAAATAGCCTAATACAAAAATAATTAAGATGCTGTAGATTAATATGTATATTAAACAATTCCATTTGAAATAATGTCAAATTGTAATTCAATTAGCTTATTTCGTGTATCCCAACATTGTTGTGGGACATGAGCAAAAATGGTGTTTGGGATTTGCATGCCGTTGCACAGGTGTATAGATGCATTCACTCATTCAAGGTTTGTTCAGGTAGTTCGAGGTTGTGGCAGGAACAGGGTTACAGACTTAAACGAGACGTTCCCTTTCAGCCAGGCACATTCAATGTTACATCAATACAGCTGTACTGGGGAAACCGCCACAACCAGTGAGCTGTGTTACGGGATGTGGCCGTGCAGATGCTGGCATCTAGTGGAGACTTCTGTAGGTTAGACGTCTAGAGTTTTCTGAGTCTTGCTGTTATGCACAAGTCCTCTACCTCTTTCAGTATTGCTTGTTGATTTCTTAGAGAGATCTTTGCAGGATGCCGCTTCTTGGGAGAGTAGCAACAATCCAGAATTTTCTGCATTTGCAGACAGCAAAGTGTTTGTTGTCTTTTCCATCTTTGTAATTCTCTGGAATGCATTTTTAAGCTGTTAGGATCACGAACCAACCTTTCTTGAGATGACCAGATCTGTCAGTACTTTGTGCGCCTTTATTTAAAGAGCATCACTCAGTTTCTTCAATAAAATGTTGAAAAGTACAGCTGTTTGTGAGTTATTTGTTTAATCAAATTATTTTTCTCTTTCATTGTGACAGATGAAGATCAGACCACATTTTCACAGAAATCCATTTAGAAATTCAGATATTTTAAAATGCTTCACAAACAATCTTATCACTGTACATAATATACTTAAATACTCATAATGAAAAAAAAAAGTAGTTGTTGTTCGACAGATATTAGAGATATGACAGAAGGATTTTTAGCAGAAATGAGTAGCTGGTTGGCATTAATCTCTATTTTATCATTCAGCCAAACTAATTTGTAATTGTACTGATCATTAAAATTTTTTGGTATACTATTTAAATTGGTATGATACAATTAAAAAAAAAAAAAAAAAAATTTATATATATATATATATATATATATATATATATAAACATGAAACATTATTAGTAATATAATAAATGTTACATTATTTAAAAAATAAAAGAAATTACACTCAAAACAGTACTAACTCAAATGTAACACTACTCTGTCTGAATGTTGGGTTCATGTGTGTGTCCCTTACGAAAAATAACCACGGTTTTATTATAGTAAAAGTGCAGTAATTTGAGATTACCATGGTTTATCAATGGTAACCGTTTTGTTGTTTTTTGAAGTGAAACGGTTGTTTATCGTAAGGACTGAATATGTTGCCGGTGGTCAGTGCGTGGATGCAGTGTGTTTGAGTGTGGCGGAAAAAACAACAGCATTTCTTTCTGTCGTGTTACAAAAAGGAGATCTCAGCCGTGAGCCGGTTCCCTTTGTTCACGGACATCGCTGTGTGCGGCTTTGTCCGTCGTTTGCGTGAGAATGGCGTATTCTGCTCGTGAATCCGCAGCGCACCGGCCCGACAGAGCTGAGGAGATTATACCAACCGAGGCAGCAGGAGGTCAGGTGCTCCCTGCGTGATACAGCTATTGAAGAATGAGCGCGAAAAAATGCATCTCTAGCGAGCTGTACCAAAATTAAACACCCTTTTGTGCTTTACATCGGCCAGTTATCTTAATGGTTCATTTTTTGCAAGACTGTCATATTTAGACGCGGAGACTCCCCTGTGTTCATCAGCAATACTCGTCCGGAGTGTATAAACGCCTCAACGCGGCATAACAGATACAGATAAAACATTTATCATCATTTCAGATTGGAACATGTCTGTCACATTTCCAGCTGTGCGTCCGAGGGGGAAAGGAGAGGTCACGCAGCAGTCCATCCAGAAGGTAGGCTGCTTTGTTGGACTGTGTTTGAGTGAATGTAGCGAACGACAAACTGACGGATAAATAACAACACTGTACTGCTTATGTACCTGATCCGATCCCAGCAGTTGTGACTTTTAATGTATTTGACAAGATTTAATGATTGGACGTACAATTAATGCTTGATACTGCCTCTCAAACACACGCACACAATACCACATTATTAGTAGCTAATTGTTCAAGTTCACATAAGAAAGTTGTTTTGTGAGATTTTAAGTGATTGTTTGCGCTCGATTGACGGGAGTCCATTAGAATATCAATTACAGAGCCTTATTATCATAATATCATAAGAGTGATTGCCTGTCTATAGTGAATCGGTTAATGCCAGTAATATTATATTTAATATAACTGCAAATAATATCAGTCGAAGACCAAAGGGTGATATCGGTAAAAGTAAAATCAAAGTAATATCGATTGGTCTGGTTTAGGAATGCCTGTCTTTTCTGTATCAGGTCATTTATCGTTTTGTAAAGTGCACTTACTATCCATAGATTTGCCACTAATATCAATTTGCTGTTATTTTTCTATTACTGTGTAATCGTAGTAGCAATTATTTGACCTTCTTTACTTGTTTGTTCTTGCATAGATGCTGGATGAAAATCATCATCTGATACAGTGCATCATGGACTACCAGAGCAAGGGGAAAACATCTGAATGTACACAGTATGTATTTGTCCTATATGTTCAATACAGATGATCTTTTCAAATGTTATACATTTGCATAATTCTGTGATGAACACGCATACATTTTTGCTAATTAAAAACAGTTTTACAATTAAAGAAATGAGCAGTGAATTTGAGAAATATCACTGTCACTCAGAAGAGATGGAGTCCAAACAGAAAAGGCTGTTGTATTGTGTGTGGAGCGCCGCTGTGTTGACATCTCTCGCCTCGCTGTGATGAAACTGACTACTGCTATTACTGTGTCTGCTGTATTGTGCTTTCAAGCACTGCTTTAGGTGTTTTACAAAGTGCAGACATTAAAGTAGATGGACAAAACAAGCAAACCAAACAATATAACAACAAATACAACTTGAATGTTATACATGCTGAAACGGAATGATTCGCAGATTCAGATTTAATGAGTATGCAACCATCATCACTGCAGCAGCAGTCAGTAAATAAACAATACGTGAGTCAGAAACCACTGTTCTTTAGAGAAGAGTAAGAGTCTGATAACTGTAAGCAACAACTTTGAGTTTACTTTTAAAGGATTTAAAAAAAAAGACTAGGTTTTAAAAAATAGCTGGGTTCACTATTTTATTTGTCATAGATGTATAAGATGGATTACATATAGGGGAAGTGATCCTATTAAGCACACCTTAAATTGTTGGTTGACCAGAAGAAAAAAAAAACAACAACAGAATTTTAAATCATGGTTTACGCACCCCGGGGTTGTTCTAATGCCATATGCCCTTCTTTCTTTCTTTGACCACAAAAGGAGAATTAAAAATTGTCCCGCTCGCGATTGTCCATGTAGTGGCAGTGGATAGCGATCGGCATCAAGCTTTTAAAAAAAGACACAAGAGTATCACAGAGTGGTCCCATGCAGCACATATCGTATATTTCAAGTATTCCGGGTTTAGGGAAAAATAAACCGAAATTTAGTGTATTATTTAAAGAAAATCTTGACCTTGGCCTTTGGTCTCTGCACACAGCTGCAGATTAATGAGACTCTAATTAGCGCAGCAGTTTACTCAGAGAAAAAGCATACAAGTTGTGAGAAATCAAGATTAATAAAAACAACACAAAATACAATACATGTACTTTTATAGATATTTGTAGATAAATGTAGATATTCTGCTTTATTACACTGAAAAAAATTATAAACGCAACACTTTTGTTTTTGCCCCATTTTAAAATGTGCAGTTTTATCACACAGCACAATGCCACAGATGTCGCAGGTTTTGAGGGAGCGTGCGATTGACATGCTGACTGCAGGAATGTCCACCAGAGCTGTTGCCCGTGAATCGAATGTTCATTTCTCTACCATAAGCCGTCTCCAAACGCGTTTCAGAGAATTTGGCAGTACATCCAACCGGACTCACAACCGCAGACCACGTGTAACCACACCAGCCCAGGACCTCCACATCCAGCATCTTCACCTCCAAGATCGTCTGAGACCAGCCACCCAGACAGCTGCTGCAACAATCAGTTTGCATAACCAAAGAATTTCTGCACAAACGGTCAGAAACCGTCTCAGGGAAGCTCATCTGCATGCTCGTCGTCCTCATCGGGGTCTCGACCTGACTGCAGTTCGTCATCATAACCGACTCGAGTGGACAAATGCTCACATTCGATGGCGTCTGGCACTTTGGAGAGGTGTTCTCTTCACGCATGAATCCCGGTTTTCACTGTACAGGGCAGATCGCAGACCTGGTGAGCGGTTTGCTGATGTCAACGTTGTGGATCGAGTGGCCCATGGTGGCGGTGGGGTTATGGTATGGGCAGGCGAGATCCTGAGGCCCATTGTTGTGCCATTCATCCATGACCATCACCTCATGTTGCAGCATGATAATGCACAGCCTCATGTTGCAAGGATCTGTACACAATTCCTGGAAGCTGAAAACATCCCAGTTCTTGCATGGCCAGCATACTCACCGGACATGTCGCCCATTGAGCATGTTTGGGATGCTCTGGATCGGCGTATACGACAGCGTGTTCCAGTTCCTGCCAATATCCAGCAACTTCACACAGCCATTGAAGAGGAGTGGACCAACATCCCACAGGCCACAATCAACAACCTGATCAACTCTGTGTGAAGGAGATGTGTTGCACTGCGTGAGGCAAATGGTGGTCACACCAGATACTGACTGGTTTTCAGACCCCCCCCATCCCCCCCCGCCCCCACAATTAAAGTGACCTTTTATTGTGGCCAGCCTAATGCCGAGTTCACACTGCACGATTTTAGCCCGATTTTTCACTCGCCGACAGGTTTTGATAAATCGCCGACAAATGCCCGACATCGGAGGCAAATCGGAGCTCGTTCACGCGAGTGACAATCGCGCAGTGTGAATTATCACAGACGCGATCTGAGAGAATCGCCGACACGTCGCCGACGCCTGTGAAATATTTGGCATGCTAAATATCTGGAGCTGTCGGTGATTCACAATCCTGCTGTGTGCAATGATTTCTGACTGAAAACTACATCACGATGACCTTCAGCCAATGAGAGACAAAGATACAGGGCAGAGGGAAGTTCGGTGAGGAGTTATAGACCATATCAGTATTTTAATATGTACAATTATATCATACAGAAACAAGCACAAACGCTTGACCAGCCGCAACATCAGCATAACAGTTACTGCTAATTATTATTTACCAGAACACAATCCCTGTTCCCTGCATCTCCCTCCTGCATAATCTGTTTTTGTTTTTGTAGCTGGAAATCAGTGCACAGACCATTTGCAGGCTATATTTTTTAATACTTCCAGTCTCGCTCGAGAACAACGGGCTGACGCATGCAGGTTCTGGCGTTATTTCCTTATCACTTCTCGCTTGTGTTTTGTTGTGAAACGTAGTTTGCAGATCAGACAGAGTTGTCGGCGATTCTTCCTATTGTGAAATCATGCAATGTGAAAGCCCCTGTCGCCGATCCATCGTGCAATGTGAACACAGCAGCGAATGCTACCCCAGATAGTCACGCAGTGTGAAAACAACAGCGATCCGACGAGTTTGAAAATCGTGCAGTGTGAACTCGGCATAAGGCACACCTGTGCAATAATCATGCTGTCTGATCAGCATCTTGATATGCCACACCTGTGAGATGGATGGAGTATCTCGGCAAAGGAGAAGTGCTCACTAACACAGATTTAGACAGATTTGTGAACAATATTTGAGAGAAATAGGCCTTTTGTGTACATAGAAAAAGTCTTAGATCTTTGAGTTCAGCTCATGAAAAATGGGGTCAAAAACCAAGTGTTGCGTTTACAGTTTTGTTCAGTGTGCTTACATTCTATTATTGCTATTTCATGTTACATTTTTATTAATCTCGATTTCTCACATCTTGAGTGCTTTTTCTGGGTGAGCTGGAGTGAACTGCTGCATTCATTGAGTTTCATGAAGGTGCAGTCATGCACAGAAGAACGACGGCCAAGCTTAGGACTTTCATTAAATAAATAATTTTGTTAAATTTAAATTTTGGTTTGTTTTTTGACAAACCCTCTCATATAATCCCAGAACAATTGGGATATATGATCAACATGTCATGGGACAATTCTGTGATACTTTAACGTCTTTTTTTAATTAATGAATTATATATAGACAAGCATTTTATGTTCTGAACAAGACCGAAGGGCATACAGCAATGGAACAACAACAGGGTAAGTAATGACTGAATTTTTATTTTTGGGTGAGCTATACCCTACATATTAACACCTTACATGTAGATGTGTGAATAATATAGTGGCAAAAAGACATAGGTAAATGTGTAGCGGTTAAGGCCACCTGCATTCCAAATAAGCCCACTACACCTTTTTATGTAATCACTTCAAATTATATTAAACATTTTAGTTTGTAACTTTCATCTGGATGTTTCTTTAGTTTTAACATGGACCCTCTATAGTCTACACTTATATCTAATCTTAACATTCTTAACCCTGTCTCAGGTTCTTCCTTTATCAATTATTATTATTTGTATTTCTTGTAAGACTTTTCTTACTTTTAAAACTTACAACTCCCAATACTTCATAGTTATAAATTAAAAGCATGTGTTTTGAGCACTATTAATTAATTTACTGCTTTTTATATGAGGTTTGGGGTGTTTTAAGCGTATTTGCAGTAGTATACAATAGAGCATAGGTGTTATTTGGGGGCCACCACTTTTTTGCAAAAGTTGATTGACACTTTTTCAAAGCCACTTAAAAAAAACACTTGAAGGCTTACAATGCAAAGCAGAGGCATCCCCAGTCAGTTGTTCTGAACGTCAGCTTTACACATAACACAAAATACATTTGTGCTAATGAGATAGGCCTGATCTATAAACATTGCTGTGTACGTATCAGGATTTATAAATTATAAACATCATAATTGTATGTGCAGTGCCGGTCACTCTGGGCCATATGCACTCTTTTACTGTGTGATTGAAGAGATGAAGTAAACAGTGCTTTCCATTTACACATTTAAATATTCCACTCTCATGAACTGAGCAAATGACATGAAATCATGATACAGAAGATCCAAAAATGATAAGAATTTAACGTATAAGCAGAAATATGTAATGGATGTGCTGCTTTTCAAATACTTTTCCCATGACATGCTTTCTTTAAGTGCTAATTACAGCAGGGGTTACCTGGCTCGAAATATTCTGCTTTATATTATATTATGTTTTGTATTGCAGAAATCAGTCTAAGCGCTAACAAAATATTGGTACTTTTATTATTGAATATTAGGTCAATGATGGCTTAGCAACATACATACGCTGCTGAATTTGTTGATTGGTTAGCCATTCAAACAGATGCAGTGACACCTTTGGCCTACTGTACAACCGCTGCCGCAAATGACCATTAAATGTGCTAGTATTCAAAGACCTATGCACCTGACTGCACTTACCCTGACGCTCAAGTCTGATTATGCCCTAATAATTAGTACAAATTAAGCTAATACATTTCTTGCTTCTAGCTACCTTCAGTGTACAATGTATCTGGTTAGCATGGTAACTGCTCACTGCTGCTCATGAAACTGCTTATATATTGAGTTTCAATAATTTTAGGTTATATCATGGATATTTAAAATATCACAATCGCCACCACTGCTTTTCAAGACAAAATTATGACAATGCAATAGAGCCATTCCTTATATAGATGATGAAATTAGAAAAAAGGCCGATCAAAAAAGCTAAATTCACTTTCCTTGCTCTCTATTTGAGTAAACAGCATTCACCACAAGACAGAATATTTGCACTTAGTGAAAACAAACACTCCGAAAATGTAATGCATTTGTGGATTGATTAGATTATGGTCTTCTATGACAGCGCCCCTATTATGGATTTTTGAAAATTACCTTTCATGCAGAGTGTAATGTAGCTGTATGTGAATGTAAACAATCTGCAAAGTTGTAAAGCTGAAAGTGCATCATAAATAAAGTTATTGTCTCTCAAAAGAAAGAGTCGACTCTGAATCACTTCAACGTGTCGTTTAAAATTCGAATCCCATTTCCGTGAAGTTCACAAGTTACCACATTTGCATAATGCTCGCCTATGTTCTGTTTGGATATCCTGTGAAAACACCCCTCAAACCATAGGCGTAATTTGCGGGTGGGACAGGTGGGACTTGTCCCCACCACTTTTTGCCAAAGTCAATTCTGTCCCCAACACTTATTATAAAGCCGTTTAAAAAATATATAGCATGCAGAAGGCTTATAACGCAAAGTAAAAGCTTCTCCAATCCGTCTCCAGTCGTTCTTCATAATTTAATTCATTCATGTAACACAAAATATATTTGCGGCAGTCAGACAGGCCTGATCTATAAACCTTGTCAGGCACATATCAGGATTTATACACAGTAGGCTAAATGGCGTAATTATATGCGCATCGCTGCACGCCCTCTTTTACTGTATGATGATAGCGATGAAGTAAGCTTTCTATTTAAACATTTAGATTAAATATACCAATCTCATGAATTAAGTACACACATTACATGACATAACAGACATAGCGGG